>NC_057804.1:27722933-27741669 GCF_018294505.1 Triticum aestivum | reverse complement strand
GCGCCCCACCTTGCTTGGGGGGCAAGTTTCCCCCTCTCCCCCTATATATAGTGGAGGCATAGGAGCAGCCCAACACATGAGTTTCTTCTCCTATTGGCACAGCCCTACCTCTCTTTCTCCTCATATCTCACGGTGCTTGGCGAAGCCCTGCTGGACTACCACGCTCCTCCATCACCACCACGCCGTTGTGCTGCTGCTGGATGGAGTCTTCCTCAACCTCTCCCTCTCACCTTGCTGGATCAAGGCATGGGAGACGTCACCGGGCTGTACGTGTGTTGAACGCGGAGGTGTTGTCCGTTCGGCACTAGGATCTCCGGTGATTTGGATCACGACGAGTACGACTCCTTCAACCCCGTTCTCTTGAACGCTTCCGCTTAGCGATCTACAAGGGTATGTAGATGCACTCTTCTTCCCCTCGTTGCTGGTTTCTCCATAGATATATCTTGGTGACACGTAGGAAAATTTTGAATTTCTTCTACGTTCCCCAACAGTGGTATCAGAGCTAGGTTTATTGCGTAGGTTCTTTGCACAAGTAGAACACAAAGTAGCTGTGGGCGTTGATTTTGTTCAATATGCTTATCGTTACTAGTCCAATCTTGTTTCGACGGTATTGTGGGATGAAGCGGCCCGGACCGACCTTACACGTACTCTTACGTGAGACAGGTTCCACCGACTGACATGCACTTGGTGCATAAGGTGGCTAGCGGGTGCCAGTCTCTCCCACTTTAGTTCTTGTAATAGGATTCACGACTTGCATGTCGATGAGTATGACAACCGGCAGGAGCCATAGGAGTTGTCTTTATTTATTGTATGACCTGCGTGTCATTGAACAACGCCATGTAATTACTTTACTTTATTGCTAACCAGTAGCCATAGTAGTAGAAGTAATAAGTTGGCGAGACAACTTCATGGAGACACGATGATGGAGATCATGGTGTCATGCCGGTGATGATGATGATCATGGAGCCCCGAAGATGGAGATCAAAAGGAGCAATGTGATATTGGCCATATCATGTCACTATTTGATTGCATGTGATGTTTATCATGTTTATGCATCTTATTTGCTTAGAACGACGGTAGTAAATAAGATGATCCCTCATTAAAATTTCAAGAAAGTGTTCCCCCTAACTGTGCACCATTGCGAAAGTTCGTCGTTTCGAAGCACCACGTGATGATCGGGTGTGATAGATTCTTACGTTCACATACAACGGGTGTAAGCCAGATTTACACACGTGAAACACTTAGGTTAACTTGACGAGCCTAGCATGTACAGACATGGCCTCGGAACACAAGAGACCGAAAGGTCGAGCATGAGTCGTATAGTAGATACGATCAACATGAAGATGTTCACCGATGATGACTAGTCCGTCTCACGTGATGATCGGACACGGCCTAGTTGACTCGGATCATGTAATCACTTAGATGATTAGAGGGATGTCTATCTGAGTGGGAGTTCATAAGATGAACTTAATTATCCTGAACATAGTCAAAAGATCTTTGCAAATTATGTCGTAAGCTCGCGCTTTAGTTCCACTGTTTTAGAGAAAATATAGTTGAAAGTTGACAGTAGCGATTATGCGGACAGTAGAAAGCTTATGTCCTTAGTGCACCGCTTAGTGTGTTGAACCCCAATCGTCGTCTGTGGATGTTGCGAACATCGGACATACACGTTTTGATAACTACGTGATAGTTCAGTTAAACGGTTTAGAGTTGAGGCACCAAAGACGTTTTTCGAAACGTCGCGGAACATATGAGATGTTTCGAGGGCTGAAATTGGGATTTCAGGCTCGTGCCCACGTCAAGAGGTATAAGACCTCCGACGATTTTCTTAGCCTGCAAACTAAGGGAGAAAAGCTCAATCATTGAGCTTGTGCTCAGATTGTCTGAGTGCAACAATCACTTGAATCGAGTGGGAGTTGATCTTCCAGATGAGATAGTGATGTTTCTCCAAAGTCATTGCCACCAAGCTGCTAGAGCTTCGTGATGAACTATAACATATCAGGGATAGATGATCCTTGAGGTATTCATGATGTTTGACACCGCGAAAGTAGAAATCAAGAAGGAGCATCAATTGTTGATGGTTGGTGAAACCTCTAGTTTCAAGATGGGCAAGGGCAAGAAGGGACACTTCATGAAACGGCAAATCAGTTGCTGCTCTAGTGAAGAAACCCAAGGTTGAACCCAAACCCGAGACTAAGTGCTTCTGTAATAAGGGGAACAGCCACTGGAGCAGAATTACCCTAGATACTTGGTAGATAAGAAGGCTGGCAAGGTCGATAGAAGTATATTGGATATACATTATGTTAATGTGTACTTTACTAGTACTCCTAGTAGCACCAGGGTATTAGATACCGGTTCGGTTGCTAAGTGTTAGTAACTCGAAATAAAAGCTACGGAATAAACAGAGACTAGCTAAAGGTGAGCTGACGATACGTGTTGGAAGTGTTTCCAAGGTTGATGTGATCAAGCATCGCACGCTCCCTCTACCATCGAGATTGGTGTTAAACCTAAATAATTGTTATTGGTGTTTGCGTTGAGCATAGACATGATTGGATTATGTCTATGGCAATACGGTTATTCGTTTAAGGAGAATAATGGTTACTCTGTTTATTTGAATAATACCTTCAATGGTCTTGCACCTAAAGGAATGGTATATTGAATCTCGATCGTAGTGATACACATTTTCATGCCAAAAGATATAAGATAGTAATGATAGTACCACTTACTTGTGGCACTGCCGTGTAAGTCGTATTGGTATAATACGCATGAAGAAGCTCCATGTTGATGGATCTTTGGACTCACTCATTTTTTGAAAAGTTTGAGACATGCAAACCATGTCTATTGGTGTATACGCATGAAGAAACTACATGCAGATGGATCGTTTGGACTCACTTGATTTTGAATCACTTGAGATATGCAAATCATACCACATGGGCAAGATGACTGAAAAGCCTCGGTTTCAGTAAGATGGAACAAGGTAGCAACTTGTTGGAAGTAACACATTTTGATGTGTGCAGTCCAATGAGTGCTGAGGCATGCAGTGAATATCGTTATGTTCTGACTTCACAGATGATTCGAGTAGATGTTGAGTATATTTACTTGATGAAACACAAGTCTGAATTATTGAATGGTTCAAGTAATTTCAGAGTGAAGTTAAAGATCATTGTGACAAGAGGATAAAATGTCTATGATATGATCATAGAGATGAGTATCTGAGTTACGAGCTTTGGCACGCAATTAAGACATTGTGGAAATTGTTTCACAATTAATACTGCCTGGAACACAATAGTGTGATGATGTGTCCGAACATCATAGTTGCACCCTATTGGATATGGTGCGTACCATGATGTCTCTTATCGAATTACCACTATCATTCATGGGTTAGGCATTAGAGACAACCGCACTCACTTCAAATAGGGCACCACGTAATTCCGTTGAGACGACACCGTTTGAATTGTGGTTTGGAGAAACCTAAGTTGTCGTTTCTTAAAGGTTTGGGGCTGTGACGCTTATGTGAAAAAGTTTCAGGTTGATAAGCTCGAACCCAAAGCGGATAAAATGCATCTTCATAGGACACCCAAAACAGTTGGGTATACCTCCTAATTCAGATCCGAAAGCAATAGGGATTGTTTCTTAAATCGGGTCCTTTCTCGAGGAAAAGTTTGTCTCGAAAAGTTGAGTGGGAGGATGGTGGAGACTTGATGAGGTTATTGAACCATCATTCAACCAGTGTGTAGCAGGGCACAGGAAGTTGTTCCTGTGGCACCTACACCAATTGAAGTGGAAGCTTATGATAGTGATCATAAATCTTCGGATCAAGTCACTACCGTACCTCGTAGGGTGACAAGGATGCGTACTACTTCAGAATGGTACAGTAATCCTGTCTTAGAGGTCATGTTTCTAGACAACAATGAACCTACGAGCTATGGAGAAGCGATGGTGGGCCCGGATTCCGACGAATGGCTCGAGGCCATAAAATCTGAGAGAGGATCCATGACTTTGGAAGAAATACTTGATGGTCGTAAGGCCGTTGGGTAAAGATGGATTTTAAAAGGAAGACAGACAATGATGGTAAGTATCGCCATTCAGAAAGCTCGACTTGTCGTTAAGATGTTTTCCGACAAGTTCAAGGAGTTGACTACGATGAGACTTTCTCACTCATAGCGATGCTAAGAATCTGTTGGAATTGGATTAGCAGTTACTGCATTATTTATGAAATCTTGCATATAGGATGTCAAAACATTGTTTCCTTGACAGTTTTCTTGAGGAAAGGTTGTATGTGATACAATCAGAAGGTTTTTGACAATCCTGAAAGACGCTAACAAGTATGCAAAGCTCCAGCAATCCTTCTAAGGACTGGAGTAAGCATCTCGGAGTTGGAATGTACGCTTTGATGAGATGATCAAAGATTTTGGGTTTATACAAAGTTTATGAGAAACTTGTATTTCCAAAGAAGTGAGTGGGAGCACATAGAATTTCTGATGAGTATATGTTGTTGACATATTGTTGATCAGAAATGATGTAGAATTTCTGAAAAGCATATAGGGTTATTTGAAAAGTGTTTTTCAATAGAAAACCTGGAATAAGCTGCTTGAACATTGAGCATCAAGATCTATAAGGACAGATCAAAAACGCTAAATGGTACTTTCAAATGAGCACATACCTTGACATGATCTTGAAGGTGTTCAAGATGGATCAGTCAAAGAAGGAGTTCTTGCCTGAGTTGTAAGGTATGAAGTTAAGAGTTAAAGCTCGACCACAGAAGAAGAGAAAGAAAGGACGAAGGTCGTCCCCTATGCTTCAGACATAGGCTCTATAGTATGTTGTGCTATGTACCGCACCGGAAGTGTGCCTTGCCATGAGTCAGTCAAGGGGTACAAGAATGATCCAGGAATGGATCATTGGACAGCGGTCAAAATTGTCCTTGGAGTAAATAAGGACATGTTTCTCGATTATGGAGGTGATAAAGAGTTCGGCATAAAGGGTTACGTCGATGCAAGCTTTAACACCTATCCGAATGACTCTGAGTAGCAAACCAGATACGTATAGTAGAGCAACCATTTGGAATAGCTCCAAGTGGAGCGTGGAAGCAGCATTGACAATATGACATAGAGAATTGCGAAGTACATACGGATGTGGATACTGCAGACCCGTTGACTAAAACCTCTCTCACAAGCAAAACATGATCAAACCCCAGAACTCATTGAGTCTTAATCACATGGTGATGTGAACTAGTTTAGTGACACTAGTAAACTCTTTGGATGTTGGTCACATGGCGATGTCACCTATCAGTGTTAATCACATGGCGACGTGAACTAGATTATTGACTCTAGTGCAAGTGGGAGACTGTTGGAAATATGCCCTAGAGGCAATAATAAATTAGTTATTATTATTATATTTCCTTCTTCATGATAATCGTTTATTATCCATGCTATAATTGTATTGATAGGAAACTCAGATACATGTGTGGGTACATAGACAACACCATGTCCCTAGTAAGCCTCTGATTGACTAGCTCGTTGATCAATAGATGGTTACGGTTTCCTGACCATGGACATTGGATGTCATTGATAACGGGATCACATCATTAGGAGAATGATGTGATGGACAAGACTCAATCCTAAGCCTAGCACAAAGATCGTAGTTCGTATGCTAAAGCTTTTCTAATGTCAAGTATCATTTCCTTAGACCATGAGATTGTGCAACTCCCGGATACCGTAGGAATGCTTTGGGTATACCAAACGTCACAACGTAACTGGGTGGCTATAAAGGTGCACTACAGGTATCTCCGAAAGTGTCTGTTGGGTTGGCACGAATCGAGACTGGGATTTGTCACTCCGGTTGACAGAGAGGTATCTCTGGGCCCACTCGGTAGGACATCATCATAATGTGCACAATGTGACCAAGGGGTTGATCATGGGATGATGTGTTACGGCACGAGTAAAGAGACTTGCCGGTAAAGAGATTGAACAAGGTATCGGCATACCGACAATCGAATCTCGGGCAAGTACAATACCGTTAGACAAAGGGAATTGTATACGGGATCGATTGAGTCCTTGACATCGTGGTTCATCCGATGAGATCATCGTGGAACATGTGGGAGCCACCATGGGTATCCAGATCCCGCTGTTGGTTATTGACCGGAGAACGTCTCAGTCATGTCTGCATGGTTCCCGAACCCATAGGGTATACACACTTAAGGTTCGATGACGCTAGGGTTATAAAGGAAGTTTGTATGTGGTTACCGAATGTTGTTCGGAGTCCCGGATGAGATCCTGGACGTCACTAGGAGTTCCGGAATGGTCCGGAGGTAAAGATTTATATATGGGAAGTCCTGTTTTGGTCACCGGAAAAGTTTCGGGTTTTATCGGTAACGTACCGGGACCACCGGGAGGGTCCCGGGGGTCCCACCAAGTGGGGCCACCATCCCCGGAGGGCTGCATGGACCAAGTGTGGGAGGGGACCAGCCCCTGGTGGGCTGGTGCACCCTCCCCCCCCCCCCACAAGGGCCCAAGGCGCCTAGGGTTTGAGGAGGGGGCGCCCCACCTTGCTTGGGGGGCAAGTTTCCCCCTCTCCCCCTATATATAGTGGAGGCATAGGAGCAGCCCAACACATGAGTTTCTTCTCCTGTTGGCGCAGCCCTACCTCTCTTTCTCCTCATATCTCGCGGTGCTTGGCGAAGCCCTGCTGGACTACCACGCTCCTCCATCACCACCACGCCGTTGTGCTGCTGCTGAATGGAGTCTTCCTCAACCTCTCCCTCTCACCTTGCTGGATCAAGGCATGGGAGACGTCACCGGGCTGTACGTGTGTTGAACGCGGAGGTGTTGTCCGTTCGGCACTAGGATCTCCGGTGATTTGGATCACGACGAGTACGACTCCTTCAACCCCGTTCTCTTGAACGCTTCCGCTTAGCGATCTACAAGGGTATGTAGATGCACTCTCCTTCCCCTCGTTGCTGGTTTCTCCATAGATAGATATTGGTGACACGTAGGAAAATTTTGAATTTCTGCTACGTTCCCCAACACGAGGATCTCGACCGTCATGGCTCCCTCGTCCTGGCCGGGCACCACCGCGCCACAGAGGCCGGCGTAGGGGAGCGCGGAGTGGCATGCCGCGCAGTCGCTCTGCATGAACACCTTGGCCCCGCGCTTCGCCCTGCGAGTCCATCACAACCCCCACGAGATGCTTAGAAGAAGAGGTGAGTGAGTGTTGGTGGCTGGTGTGGCGTGCTTACGCATCGCTCGGCCACGGGTAGACCAGGCACGCGACCCCGTCGACGCGGCCGCCATGGAGGCAGCTGCGGTGAGGCCGGCGAGCGCGACCCCGGCGTGGTCAGCGACGCGGGAGACCTTGCGCTGGTGCGAGAAGAGCTCGTTGGCGGACTTGTTGGCGGCGCGAGGTCGAGGAGACGGATCAGGTCGACGATGGTGGCGTGGATCTGGGCGCTCGACCGAACTCCTTGCCGGCTTTCCCTCCCTTCTGTTCCCTTGCTTCCCTTCCCTTGGGAGAGGAAGGAAAAGGTGGGGATGGTGGCACGGGGGTACGGGGAGGGTGAGATGGCCGGCGGCAGGGCTCGGGGTGGATCGGTGATGTGGGAGACGAGGGAAGAGATCGGGGTGGCGGCGGCGATGTGGGAGACGAGGGGAGGGTCGGGTGGGTGGCAGATCTAGAGCCCTAGGGTTCCTGGGGTGAGAAGGTGAGGGAGTTTTCCTTTTCTTTTTTTTGAGACAAGGAGGGGGTGAAAGGGCTGCCGTCGGATCTGAGAGCATCCGACGGCATTTGAGCACGATCCGCGTGACATGCCCATGGACCAATCAGAACCCAATACAGGTTATGACCTTCTAAATTGGTAATAATCGACTAAAAATAAGGTGTTAAACCATATTTTTTTTCAAAAAAAGGTGTTAAATCATATAAACAGTTTTATGATATGAGAAATTCAAAAATAAACATTTTCATTGTGCACAAGGGTGCATATTGGAATGTCAAACAATGTTGCCTAAGGGAGTTTTCTTTTTCTTTGGACGAAATAACCATTTTCCATTTTTTGAGTGCCCAAAAGAAGGTTTTTTTGTGAAGGACCTCCCAAATAATTGTTGCAAAATTGTACCAAATCATTTTTCTAAAATACTAGGCAATATTTAATGCACAATTGACCAAATGGTTGGGTGTAAAAAAATGTATCCACCTCTGATGAAAAAGACAAATTCTCGCCGATTCAGCTAGAAGCGGGTCAAATTTGAACTGTAGCTACCTCGTACTTTGCTCTTTATTTTTTCCAAAAATCATTTCTAGGTACATAAGTATCTATTTAATCAGAGAAACACCAAAAAAATTCCAAGATTCAACCACTAGCTAGGAACGGTCATTCCCGCCGTTTTGACCGCATTTTGAAACGGGCATAAAAAATTCAAAAAAATCAAAAAATTGGAAAAACTTTGCATTGTGTCATTATATGTGGCCAACTTCTAGGAAAAATAATAAACTTGTAATACGGCAATTATTTTAAAAAAAGTGTTCTCAGAAACGAGCTATCACGTGTGGAGATCAATGGCTTTCAAGCCAAATGACCAATCTAATGGCCACATTCATGGCATAGTTTGTTCAAATGACCTCATATCATGCACAAGGGCGCATCTTGGAATGACAAACAATGTTGCCTAAGGAAGTTTTCATTTTCTTTGCACGAAAAATTCATTTTCCATTTTTTCGAGTGCCCAAAATGAATTTTTTTGAAGGACCTACCATATATTTGTTGTAAAATTGGACCTAATCAATTTTATAAAATACTAGGCCATATAGAATGCACAATTGACAAAATGGTTGGGTGACAAAAGTTTTGATCCACCTCTGGTGAAAAAGACAAATTCCCGTCGATTCAGTTGGAAGCGGGTTAAATTTGAACTGCAACTGCCTCATAGTTTGCTCTTTATTTTTTCCAAAAATAATTTCTAGGTACATAAGTATCTATTTAATCATAGAAACACCAAAAAAATTCCAAGATTCAACCACTAGCTAGGAACGGTCAAGCCCGCCGTTTTGACCGCATTTTGAAACGGGCATAAAAAATTCAAAACAAATCAAAAAATTGGAAAACCTTCGCATTGTGTCATTATATGTGACCAAGTTTCTAGGAAAAATAATAAACTTGTAATACAGTAATTATTTTTAAAAAGTGTTCTCAGAAATGAGCTATCATGCGTGAAGATTCATGGCTTTCAAGCCAAATGATCAATCTTATGGCCACATTCATGGCATAGTTTGTTCAAATGATCTCATATTGTGCACGAGGGTGCATATTGGAATTCCAAACAATGTTGCCTAAGGAAGTTTTCATTTTCTTTGCACGGAAAATTCATTTTTCATTTTCCGAGTGCTTGAAATTAGTTGTTTTTTTGTGAAGGACCTACCATATATGTGTTGCAAAATTGGACCTAGTCAATTTTATAAAATACTAGGCCATATTTAATGCACAATTGATCAAATGGTTGGGTGTAAAAAGTTTTGATCCACCTCTGGTGAAAAAGACAAATTCTCGTCGATTCAGTTGGAAGCGGGTCAAATTTGAACTGCAGCTGCCTCATAGTTTGCTCTTTATTTTTTCCAAAAATCATTTCTAGGTACATAAGTATCTATTTAATCATACAAACACCAAAAAAATTCCAAGATTCAACCACTAGCTAGGAACGGTCAAACCCGCTGTTTTGACCGCATTTTGAAACGGGCATAAAAATTTAAAAAAAAAATTAAAAAATTGGAAAAACTTCGCATTGTGTCATTATATGTGACCAAGTTTCCAGGGAAAATAATAAACTTGTAATACAGTAATTATTTTTAAAAAGTGTTCTCAGAAATGAGCTATCATGCGTGAAGATTCATGGCTTTCAACCCAATTGATCAATCTTATGGCCACATTCATTGCATAGTTTGTTCAAATGATATCATATTGTGCATGAGGGTGCATCTTGGTATTCCAAACAATGTTGCCTAAGGAAGTTTTCATTTTCTTTGCACGGAAAATTCATTTTTCATTTTCCGAGTGCCTGAAATGAGTTTTTTTTTGTGAAGGACCTACCATATATTTGTTGCAAAATTGGACCTAATCAATTTTATAAAATACTAGGTCATATTTAATGCACAATTGATCAAATGTTTGGGTGTAAAAAGTTTTGATCCACCTCTAGTGAAAAAGACAAATTCTCGTCGATTCAGGTGGAAGCGGGTCAAATTTGAACTGCAGCTGCCTCATAGTTTGCTCTTTATTTTTTCCAAAAATCATTTCTAGGTACATAAGTATCTATTTAATCATAGAAACACCAAAAAATTCCAAGATTCAACCACTAGCTAGGAACGGTCAAGCCTGCCGTTTTGAGCGCATTTTGAAACGGGCATAAAAAATTCACAAAAAATCAAAAAATTGGAAAAACTTCGCATTGTGTCATTATATGTGAACAAGTTTCCAGGAAAAATAATAAACTTGTAATACAGTAATTATTTTAAAAAAGTGTTCTCAGAAATGAGTTATCATGCGTGAAGATTCATGGCTTTCAAGCCAAATGATCAATCTTATGGCCACATTCATCGCATAGTTTGTTCAAATGATCTCATATTGTGCACGAGGGTGCATCTTGGAATTCCAAACAATGTTGCCTAAGGAAGTTTTCATTTTCTTTGCACGGAAAATTCATTTTTTATTTTCCGAGTGCCTGAAATGAGTTTTTTTTGTGAAGGACCTACCATATATTTGTTGCAAAATTGGACCTAATAAATTTTATAAAATACTAGGCCATATTTAATTCACAATTGATCAAATGTTTGGGTGTAAAAAGTTTTGATCCACCTCTGGTGAAAAAGACAAATTCCAGTCGATTCAGTTGGAAGCGGGTCAAATTTGAACTGCAGCTGCCTCATAGTTTGCTCTTTATTTTTTCCAAAAATCATTTCTAGGTACATAAGTATCTATTTAATCATAGAAACACCAAAAAAATTCCAAGATTCAACCACTAGCTAGGAACGGTCAAGCCCGCCGTTTTGACCGCACTTTGAAACGGGCATAAAAAATTCAAAAAAATCAAAAAATTGGAAAAACTTCGCACTGTGACATTATATGTGACCAGGTTTCCAGGAAAAATAATAAACTTGTAATATGGTAATTATTTTTAAAAAGTGTTCTCAGAAATGAGCTATCAAGTGTGAAGATTCATGGCTTTCAAGCCAAATGATCAATCGTATGGCCACATTCATCGCATAGTTTGTTCAAATGATCTAATATTGTGCACAAGGGTGCATCTTGGAATTCCAAACAATGTTGCCTAAGGGAGTTTTCATTTTCTTTGTCGAAAAATTCATTTTCCATTTTTTCGAGGGCCCAAAATGAGTTTTTTTGTGAAGGATCTACCATATATTTGTTGCAAAGTTTGACCTAATCAATTTTATTAAATACTAGACCATATTTAATGCACAATTGACAAAATGGTTGGGTGTCAAAACTTTTAATCCACCTCTGGTGAAAAAGACAAATTCTCGCTGATTCAGTTGGAAGCGAGGCAAATTTGAACTGCAGGTGCCTCATAGTTTGCTCTTTATTTTTTCCAAAAATCATTTCTAGGTAAATAAGTATCTATTTAATCAGAAATACATGGTTTGATGGCGAGACATCGAGGTTTGGACGGTGGCTGAGGGCCCCAACTCTAGAGCGCATAAGCTCGCATGCCCGCCGCGTGGTCACCGCGTGACCGTGGCATTGCCATGCATTATGGGCGGCCTAGGCATGTCTAGTGGGTTGTTCACTCCCCAGGTAGATGCTAGGAAGAAAATTATAACATAAGATTCTCACGAGGAGACCAATCGATGCTCAAACATGAATAAGCAGCCAAGTGTTTGATTTGCGGTACGGGAAATGCACATGGCTAATGGGCGTGAGTTTTGGCTGAGGATGATCAGTTAGTAAGAAGACCGTCTTCACAAATTTTTAGGGAAATCAAGAATATATAAATAACACTTCCTTCACAAAGTGCTGCTCTGAACGGAATATGAAAATGAATATTGTTGAGTTGTTTTTGAACTAGGCAAGGAAGGTTTTTGACATATTTGATGAAGATATGATCCAAACAATTTATGAGAATTTTTTGGGAATTTTTGGAATAACAGAAATATAGGTTGCTTCACAACCTAGGGCAAAAATTGACACATGGACATGACACATAGGCAAAACTGATGAGATGGCGCCTAGTCATCACAACCCACCACAATCTACAAGGCTATGACCATCTATATTGGTCGTTAACAACTAGAAATAAGGCAACGGACCTGCACTGTTTGCTTTGTGACCATTTCGTGTAAGGAAATTACGATCTTTCTGACCAAAATGGTCGCAATGGTTTAGGGTTTGGAGCCCCGCGGACAGCTTTTGACCAATTGGTCTCATATGGTCACTGACAGAAGGTCACTAGTTGACATATTTCTTGTAGTGGACTCTGAGTAGCAAACCGGATACGTATAGTGGAGCAACCATTTGGAATAGCTCCAAATGGAGCGTGGAAGCAGCATTTACAATATGACCTAGAGATTTGCGAAATACATACGGATCTGAATGTTGCAGACCCGTTGACTAAAACCTCTCTCACAAGCAAAACATGATCAAACCCCAGAACTCATTGAGTCTTAATCACATGGTGATGTGAACTAGTTTAGTGACACTAGTAAACTCTTTGGATGTTGGTCACATGCTGATGTGACCTATCAGTGTTAATCACATGGCGATGTGAACTAGATTATTGACTCTAGTGCAAGTGGGAGACTGTTGGAAATATGCCCTGGAGGCAATAATAAATTAGTTATTATTATTATATTTCCTTGTTCATGATAAACGTTTATTATCCATGCTATAATTGTATTGATAGGAAACTCAGATACATGTGTGGGTACATAGAAAACACCATGTCCCTAGTAAGCCTCTAATTGACTAGCTCGTTGATCAATAGATGGTTACGGTTTCCTGACCATGGACATTTGATGTCGTTGATAACGGGATCACATCATTAGGAGAATGATGTGATGGACAAGACCCAATCCTAAGCCTAGCACAAAGATCGTGTAGTTCGTATGCTAAAGCTTTTCTAATGTCAAGTATCATTTCCTTAGACCATGAAATTGTGCAACTCCCGGATACCGTAGGAATGCTTTGGGTGTACCAAACGTCACAATGTAACTAGGTGGCTATAAAGGTGCGCTACGGGTATCCCCGAAAGTGTCTGTTGGGTTGGCACGAATCGAGACAGGGATTTGTCACTCCGGTTGACGGAGAGGTATCTCTGGGCCCACTCGGTATGACATCATCATAATGTGCACAATGTGACCAAGGGGTTGATCATGTGATGATGTGTTACGGAACGAGTAAAGAGACTTGCCGGTAACGAGATTGAACAAGGTATCGGCATACCGACGATCGAATCTCGGGCAAGTACAATACCGCTAGACAAAGGGAATTGTATACGGGATTGATTGAGTCCTTGACATCGTGGTTCATCCGATGAGATCATCGTAGGATCATGTGGGAGCCAACATGGGTATCCAGATCCCGTTGTTGGTTATTAACCGGAGAACGTCTCAGTCATGTCTGCATGGTTCCCGAACCCGTAGGGTCTACACACTTAAGGTTCGATGACGCTAGGGTTATAGGGAATAGATATACGTGGTTACCGAATGTTGTTCGGAGTCCCGGATGAGATCCCGGACGTCACGAGGAGTTCCGGAATGGTCCAGAGGTAAAGATTTATATATGGGAAGTCCTGTTTTGGTCACCGGAAAAGTTTCGGGTGTTATCGGTAATGTACCGAGACCATCGGGAGGGTCCCGGGGGTCCACCAAGTGGGGCCACCGGCCCCGGAGGGCTGCATGGGCCAAGTGTGGGAGGGGACAAGCCCCAGGTGGGCTGGTGCGCCCCCCACCCCCACCAGGGCCCAAGGCGCCTAGGGTTTGGGAAGGGGGCGCCTCCACCTTACTTGGGGGGCAAGTTTCCCCTCTTTCCCCCCTTGGCCGCACCCTAGATGGGATCTAGGGGCTGCCGCACCCCTTGGGGTGGGAACCCTAGAGGGGGCGCAGGCCCCTCCCTCTCCCCTATATATACTTGAGGTTGTGGGGCTGCCATACACATGAGTTTCCACCTCTCCCTGGTGCAGCCCTACCTCTCTTTCTCCTCATCTCCCGTGGTGCTTGGCGAAGCCCTGCATGATCACCACGCTCCTCCATCACCACCACGTCGTTGTGCTGCTGCTGGATGGAGTCTTCCCCAACCTCTCCCTCTCTCCTTGCTGGATCAAGGCATGGGAGACGTCACCGGGCTGCACGTGTGTTGAACGCGGAGGTGTCGTCCGTTCGGCACTAGGATCTCCGGTGATTTGGATCACGACGAGTACGACTCCTTCAACCCCGTTCTCTTGAACGCTTCCGCTTAGCGATCTACAAGGGTATGTAGATGCACTCCCCTCTCTCTCGTTGCTAGTCTCTCCATAGATAGATCTTGGTGACTCGTAGGAAAATTTTGAATTTCTGCTACGTTCCCCAACAAGTGGGTCATAAGGCTTGTTAAGGCTGCCATTGTCCTTGGCTTTTCTTGGCCGAGGTGTCAGGCGAGCCATTCGTCACGGATGTTGTGTTTGAAAGCCGCTAAGGCTTCAGCGTCCGGACAATCGACAATTTGATTCTTCTTAGTGAGGAATCTGTTCCAAAGCTTGCGGGCGGACTCTCTGGGCTATTGGATTATGTGACTTAGATCGTCTGCATCCGGAGGCCGGACATAAGTCCCTTGAAAATTGGCCCTGAAAGTGTCTTCGAGTTCCTCCCAACTCCCAATTGAGTTTTCAGGGAGGCTTTTCAACCAGTGTCGAGCTAGTCCCTTCAACTTGAGGGGAAGGTATTTGATGGCGTGGAGGTCATCCCCACGAGCCATGTGAATATGCAGGATAAAATCCTCGATCCAGACCCCTGGGTTTGTCGTGCCGTCGTATGCTTCTATGTTCACAGGTTTAAAGCCTTGTGGGAATTCATGGTCCAGTACTTCTTCGGTGAAGCACAGGGGGTGAGGAGCCCCTCTGTATCTGGACGCATTATGGCATGTAGTCGGCTGTTGTTGTGTCCGGGGTTGATTCCGAACTGGTATCTGGCTTGTATGAGCATTTGGGTAACCAAAGTCCTTCGTTGGGGTGTGTCTTCTAGATCCATATATGGACCTAGCTGCACCGGCCTTCTTATCCGGATGCTCGCGTGGATCGTGCGCAGTGTCTACAGCCGCTCTGTTATGGTCGTGAAGCGGTATGTCTGGTTTCTTGGTCGAATCTTCTTTTAGTGGAACGGCCGCGTCGTCGAATTCTGGCAGTAGCTTGCGCTTCGGATAGCTTTTCGTATGGCGGTCATCGCCATATCTTTCTTCAGTGTCTAGCACTTTATTCCATCTTCGGCTGAGCTTTTCCTGTGCGGCCTTGAGCCGTTGCTTCTACTTTTTTAGACTTCTTGCGGTGACCAGAAGCTTTCTGTGGAGGTTGTCTCTTTCCACTTGTTCGTCCAGGATGATGAATGCATCGTCGTCCGGACTGTCTTCCTGTTCCGGGGCGGCATCATGAGCTCGTCCCTCCGGATCATTGTGATCGGGTATTTGCTCCGAACTTGATTTGGCGTGACCTGGCTCGTCCTGCTCCATCGCTGGGTCTGTGTGGTCATTATTGCTTTCGGAGTTTGCAGGTATATCAGCCCTTCTTGCGCTCTTGTCGCTATTTTTGCCATTGTTGGACTTTGAGCGGCGTCTGCGCCGCCTTTTTGGCTTTTGCCCGGGTGTTTTATCTTCCAGGTTATCGCTGTCGTCCTTATTGGGCGTATCTACCATGTATATATCATGTGACAAGGTAGTAGTCCCGCGCCCCGGGGATTCTGGAGCTTCTCCTGCATCGTCGTCCATACCGTCGATGTCTTCGGAGTCGAAGCCATGCACATCGGTTAAATCTTCGATCGTAGCAATGAAGTGGGTGGTGGGTGGGCATCGAATTCCTTCGTCGCCTGCTTCCCACTCGGGCTGGACATAGTTCGGCCCAGAGTCTCCTGACAAAGAGAGAGACCTTACTGAGTTCAGCATGTTGCCAAAGGGCGAGTGCTAAAAGATGTCTGCAGCTGTAAACTCCATTACCAAAGCCCAACCTGGCTCGGCTGGCTCAAGAGCGAGCGGACAGGGACCAACAGCCGGATATGAGTCCGGGGGGCCAGGGTAACAGGCCTCCACAGAGGTGGGACCTGTGTTCGGCTCCACCGCCGATGAGTGTGCGGCCTGCGGGGAGGGGTCCAGCCGTCCGTCCATAGGCAACACGCTCTGCCCTGGATGTAGATCCGGGGCTGCTTCGGGGATGATGTCCTGAGCATTGTCCGACTGCAGGTCTAGGTCGTGCTCATCGTGACTGTCCGGCGTTCCTGGCATAGGCTCGACTCCACCGAAGATCAAGTCTCCGCGGATATCTGCTGTGTAGTTCAAATTTGCGAACCTGGTCTGGTGGCCAGGGGCGGAGCTATCAATCTGCTCCAACTGGCCAAGCGAATTGGCCCGCAGTGCGAAGCCACCGAACACAAAGATCTGTCCGGGGAGAAAAATCTCACCCTGGACTGCGTTGTTGACGCTTGAAGACGCCATCAAGCCTCGAAGCGATGACACAGAGGAACTCTCAATGAAAGCACCAATGTAGGTGTCAAACCGACGGATCTCGGGTAGGGGGTCCCGATCTGTGCGTCTTAGGCTGATGGTAACAGGAAGCAAGGGACACAATGTTTACACAGGTTCGGGCCCTCTCGATGGAGGTAAAACCCTACTTCCTGCTTGATTAATATTGAAGATATGTAGAATACAAGAGTAGATCTACCACGAGATCATAGAGGCTAAACCCTAAGAGCTAGCCTATGATGGTATGATTGTAATTGTGATCGGCCTTCTAAGGACCATGCTCTCCGGTTTATATAGACACTGGAGAGCTAGGGTTTACATGGAGTCGGTTACAAGGAAGGAAACACAATATCCGGATCGCCAAGCTTGTCTTCCACGAAAAGGAGAGTCCCATCCGGACACGAGCCGAAGTCTTGAGTCTTGTATCTTGACGCTTCTATAGTCCGGACGATGAATATAGTCCAGCTGTCCGGATACCCCCTTATCCAGGACTCCCTCAATGGGTGCCTATGTACTTCAGGCAGAAACTCTTCCCATTCACAGGCACAACCGGGCAGTCTGAGGGGCTGAATTCCTACTTCAAGACTTCAAATCACGCTGAAGACTCAGTTTGCACCTTTGTGAGGCAATTTGAGTTGTGTCAGGAGCTGATGCTAAACCACGAGATAATGCAAGGTTCATAAATGAAGAAACTAGGCCACCGCTATGGGGCAAGTAAGTCTCATCATCTATTTTTCTGTTTTGGACATGCTATTTTGCAAGAAAATTTAGTTGCAACATTTCTAGCATACTTCGTTAATGTCGGCTTTTTTTGCAATTACAACATTGAGAAGCAAACTGCAGACTTCTATACAAGAGATATGTTTTCCAAATTTTAGAATCTCGTGGCTAAATCCACTGGATTTACTTTGCTGCAGGTGCAAGCTGATGACATCTTGTTTCAACTTGTTGCAAATGACAACGTGGACACGAAGAGTACATGGTGCATATGGTACTTGAAGATGAGAAGTACATGCGCAGTTGCCACATGTTTGAGATGTGTGGGCTGATCTATCCACATATCTTCCGAATTTTGGTGCATCCGAATGTGCAACGATACATGCACCTTACATGCTTGAAATATGGTCTCAACAAGCAACAACTCATGCACCCCATCTAGGCAACGGGCATAGGGCTATGCACTTTGGCATACCCGTGACAAAAACCCTCAACTACAATTCTCTCTACAGGAAGTTTGGCACTCTGGCTTCAACATCGAAGATTATTGATATGTCTCTGGCCTAGTTGAACAGGTGAAGATTGGGTTTGTTGTGAGGAAAGCGAGAGCAAGAAATGGTGTTGCAAGAAACGAAGAAGTGCTAGATTCGAAAGCAAATGAACATCCACAAGCTCCAAATACAAATCTAGATCAGCATGTTCTGACTTTTGAAGGATTGCAGAACCCACCACGGTAAGCCAAGAAGGATCGGCCAAAGGAAATACAGGAAAGAGAAGGAAACCATTAGTTGAGTTGCGAGAGGATGAAAAGATGAAAAAGGCAAAGAAGTATGATGCGAAAACCAAGAGAGCTCCAAAGCCAAGGGGAGAAGACTCAATTCTTGTATTTCTCTGGCGAGATGCACAATGTCAAGAACTGCCAATACCCTTATGTCGTGATAATGTCGAGGGTGGCAGTGAGAGCTTCAGATGTAGAAACGATCCTTACCCTTTGGGATGTTATGTGAGAGTGGTGATATATTACGTTGTCCCCCTTGTTTCAGCATTTCCATAAATACCTGGTTGCAACTTTGCTCCCCAAAAAGAGTTGCAGCTATTTTTTTGTGAGACTACATGTATGGATAATTGTTGCTTTTAAAAAAATTATAAGTTTGTGAAACAAAGTTGGGGAATGTTTGTAGCATGAGCCTTGTATGGTTGAAACATTTTAAACATAATGAAAGTAAAGCATCATGTTGTTCTCTTGTTTTGGAAAAAAGATACTAACAAATATATTCACTGGTTGTAGCAAAAAATATGACAGTAACAACTTACTTT
>NC_057804.1:27717934-27722696 GCF_018294505.1 Triticum aestivum | reverse complement strand
TGATGATGTTTATAAGTATATGGGCCAACAAAAAATTGTCTGAAACAACACAAAAACAAAATGTTTGTGGTATTTTAAGACGTTGGTTGTAGCATAGTTAAACTGATATAGATTTTTTGGAAATTGAAAAGACTGATGTAGCAACAAAAAATAAGATTTGCTGCTTTTTTGAATTGTGGTTCTACCATAATACTTGAAGGTATGTAGCTATTGTGACCGAAACTCTGTTTTGTATTCGGATTTCTGAGGTTTGCTTTGCGAAAAACCTCAAGAATGGTTGTAGCTATTTTCTATGAGTTTCCAGCAAATAAATTGCAAGAATGTAGCATTCTAGTTTTATACTTTTCAGATAAAAAAAATGAATGGGTTTGGTTGTAACTTGCTTGACAGAGTTTTGTAGCATTTTCAAAATGCAGTTCCAGCAAAAATATACATCAACTAAACAGATAAACTTATATGTAGCGGGGGTCATCAAAAAAGAGGGAAATGAATAGAAAAGGTTGCAGCATTTTGGATTTGGGTTCCCAGCATAATGATTGAATGTATGCAGCATTTTGGATTTAGAATCTGTTTTGCAATTGATTTTTTGGATAAACTTTGCAACAAACCTCACCAATGGTTGTAATTTTTTATATGTAAGTTCCCCGCAAAAAAAAAAGTGCATGAATGTACCATTTTAGTATAATTATCCAGATGCATTTTTCTGCATGGGTTTACTTGTAGCTTGCTTGAATGAAGTTTGTAGCATTTTGAACTTGCAGTACCGGCAAACAAAAAAAAGGAGCTGATATAGAGGATCAACAAACAAGGGATACTGAAAAAAGAAAAAGAAAAAGAAAGATGGTCCACAGTCAGCTAGAAACTTCCTTTCATCAATAAAATTTGTTGGTAGCATGGATCATCGAGAAGACAAAAGTAAGCGATGGTTTACAACCATGTATCAAAACAAACATGAATGAACAAGTTTCTCACGATTTACAAAACCGTGTATTCGAAAATGGCAGCGCTGCCCTAGACCTACTACTAGCACCAATACCCGATGGGGCTATTAAGCCCCCCAATTGCACACGGCCGCAAAAACATGTGTGTGATGACCACATCACCCACGGTAAGGAAATAAAACCGTTTGTAGAAAAACTAAATATGTGGGATCGTTGGACCATCACTCACGACCTGAGAAGGTGAACTGTGTGCGACAGCGTGCATACAGTTCATCTGAAAACAGCGAGTGTGATGTCTGGATCCACCACACATGTAACTTAAAACGGCTATGTGTGGGCTATAGCAGACGGTTCTCCAAAGAAACTATTTAAACACAATTATGAAGATGTAATGGACGTGCAACTATTTAAATACAATTATGAAGATCTAATTGTGTGATCTGTCCGGGTACAATGATGAAGATCTAGCGGTCGTATGAAGATCCAACGGTCATTTGATCTATAAATTATAAACAGTATATAAGATTGTTTTTGCAAGAATTCTAGTGATCCATCCATCTTTCTCCCGTGTTGTGCTTTTAGTACATAGATAGATAGATAAATTCTTTGCAGACAAGAGTGATCAGGGAGCCATGATTTCCGTGCGTTGGCTGATCATGTCCACGGTTGGGTGAGAGGGCGACGTGTGCTGCTGTTTTCAACGATCTTGCTACTCATTGGTCTCCCCGACGGAACGTGCAGGAGTCTGCTGCACGCACGTAGCCGTTCGGTGGCTGCGGTTTATCAGTGCTCGCCGAAGAGGCATCAGGCCATCAGCTAACGTTTACGTGGCCAAAATGTGCTCGACTACTCGTCGATCGCCGGGAATGGAAAGCTGAAAATAGCTTTGCCTACCCTACCCTGAGCCTGGATGGACTCTCGCTGAAGAGGCACATCAATGGTTTCTTGGTTTCGTTTCTCTTCTTCCTGACTCGCCAATCATCCCACAGAGAGAACGGAGTCATGTCACGGGAGCATGCATGGTTTCAACTTTCAGGTCAGATTTTCTGATCGTGATCGATCCAGCGCATTCAACTTTCAACTTTCAACTCTCCAAAGGCAGACAGCACCCCACGTCCCGCGAGCGCACGCATGTCACCGACGGACACATCAACCATCATCGATCGATCGATCCCCGCTTATCGCCAACTCGAGAAGAAGAAGATTTCTACCGGGTGTCTGCAACCTGTGCAGCGTCGCCGTCTACCGCTTCAGTGATCCGCGTTGCTTCCGTGCCGCCGTCAACCATATCTGTGCGAGCTACGTACGTCCCCGTACGTCAGCCTGTAACAAGTATACTGCTCATTCCCCGCAAAGGAAAGGTGTATTGTTGATTCCGTCGCCATCTGCTTAACAGGTACTCCATCCATACGAAATTACTTGGATGTATGTAAAACTAAAATACATCTAGATACATCCATTTCTGCGACAAGTAATTCCGAAAAGAGGGAGTACCTGGCAAAAATTAGTATTAGAGCCGTTGGATCATGAATGAGCGGCAAGATCACCTTACGTTGTTCATCTTCTTTCTCTTTCTTCCCCCGCGGCCTACCTAGCACTCGAACGGCTCTCTCTCGGCATGTATACCATGTAACATTTCAGATTCCAATTTTCCGTCACAATGGTGCTTGTGCGCCCCTTCATGTAGTATCGACTTCTTCGGCAAGTGATGACGGCAACGCAGGATGACTTCGGGCTAAGTGGTGCTCGTCGACTAACGGGTCTCGACCTCCTGGTTTAAAACCCTATATTTGACTTTCTATGGTTGCACATGTCAATGATGGTGCTTATGTCACGTTTTCTTGTTGAAGGCGTTGCTTCGGATTGCTCAGGCGTGCTCACGGATGAAAACCAAATATGTGACCTCCCGCAGCCAGCGGCACTACCACGCTCGCCTTGCCTCCCCGCCCTCTCCTGAATTGTCGCTCACAGTCATGTTATTGCTGCCCCAGACATCCCTCTAGTAACCCCTCATCTCGCGCTAGCGACGGCCCTGCAACTCCGACCCTAACAATCAACCCTCAGACTCACTCCTATTGTTGACATCGCGGCTTCGCCTGCTCCTACTCGTTCACTGTTCGCACTCACCATAGAGTCCGCGGCCTCTCCTTCTCGCGCTCAGGGCTACACTTTTCTACCTACTAAAATCGAACTTTTTAGGCATCTAAGAATTATCAAACGCACAATAATATACTCTACTTTTAATAAACTAACTCTTTTTCATTCACACATGCGGCACATGCGCATGCGTGCTGATCCCCTATATAAAGGACTCCATATGCCTGCCTTACCACTCACTCATCCACCACAGCTTAGCTCAGCTACCAGTGCACTGATCCACTCTTGATCTTGAACAACCATAGGAAGCAATGGCTTACTCCAAAACCATAGCTTGCATGTTCACCATGCTGCTCCTTGGTCCGACCATCATGGCTACGGACCCTGACCCTCTCCAGGACTTTTGTGTGGCCGACCTCGATGACAACGCGGTCCGGGTGAACGGGTACCCATGCGTGCCCCAGTCGGAGGTCGGCGACGACTTCCTCTTCTCCTCCAAGCTGGCCAAGGGCGGCAACACGTCCACCCCGAACGGATCGGCCGTGACGAGGCTGGACGTGACGGAGTTCCTGTTGGAATATTAGGCAAGTTCATGATTAATTCCAGTAAATAATTCATGACTAGAAGAGATACTAGCATGCAATAATCTAGCAAACTAGAAGAACAACAAGACATGCATAACAGCAGCAAGCACGTAACAATAGCTGTAGAAACAGACATGAACAAAGGATGTTGGACGTACTGACCGTTAGCTATTATGGGTGCGACAGTGTTGATGACGATGTTGGCGACGATCTGCTGCTGACGGCGATGAATACGACGATGAGTAGCACCGCCCGACTTGGACGGAAGACGACCCGTGATGACGAATTTGAGCAGTCGCGCACAGCGCTTCCCAAAAACCTAATTCGTCCTCTCCCGGTGCAGGATCGCAAAGACGAACGGTTCCGGAGACCTGCTCTCCCACGCGCCGATGCACACCGGCGTTTGGGATGGAGTAGACTACGATGGCGGCGCAAGTTATGAGATGAGGCAAAACCCTAGGTGTTTTTCGGTGTGTCTCTGGCCGCAGCCGGTAGCTGTATATATATTAGGACCAGAGGCAGTATTGTGTCGCGACCACAATCCCAAACCGACTTGGTTTCTAATTCGTATACTTACCGGACAAGAAATCAAAACTTGTCTGCCAAGACATAAAAAATAAAACGGCAAAAGGAAGCTGCGCTCCTGCAAGGAGACGGACCGGATTTCGGCGGACCATTCACGCGCATGTACGCCCCGCCCCGCCCCGCCCAGGCCAGGCCAGGCCAGGCGAGGCGACCGAGCGCGCGCGTGTGGTTTTCCCTTTCTCTTCTCACACACCACTTAGAGTGGTGGAGAGAACCCACTATATAAAGAGGTCCAACTCTTCTTCAACTTCCAAGGTGGGACTAAACTTAGCACCACCACTTGCCATTTTACACATGGGCTTTGAGATTTCAGAAATTGCTATGGGCCTAGCCCATTAATTCTAACAATCCCCCACCAGATCTCAAATACCCATTTAGAGATTTGCCTTCTCTCACCACTTGTTTAATATACCAGTGTTTCAGCAGAGACTGTTAAGTTGAACTTCTGCCTAGAACTTTAAGCTACATCCATTCACAACTTGACAATGGACTATGCCTTGAATTGCTAGTTTTGTGTGAACAGGTTTCACTCAAAGTCTTAACCAGTACCTGACC
>NC_057804.1:27671468-27716896 GCF_018294505.1 Triticum aestivum | reverse complement strand
TGTGTCCAAAGCAGTTAATTCTGCTTCCATAGTTGACCTCGTCAATATGGTTTGCTTGCAAGACCTCCATGACACTGCGCCACCACCATGAGTAAATACATACCCACTTGTTGCGTAAAGTACATCAACATCGGAGATCCAATTTGAATCACTATATCCTTCTATCACAGCAGGATGCCCTGAATAAGTAATTCCGTAACTCATAGTACCTCTCAGATAGCGCAAGACCCTTTCTAGTGCATGCCAATGATCATCACCCGGGTTGGACATGAACCTACTCAGTTTGCTCACAGCAAAAGAGATATCTGGTCTTGTAGCGCTAGCTAAGTACATGAGTGAACCGACAATTTGAGAGTATCTTAATTGATCTCTCGTTTCTTTCTTGTTCTTTCTGAGTGTCACGCTAGGATCATAAGGTGTTGGAGAAGGCCTGCTATCCATAAAACCGAATCGGTTCAAGACCTTCTCAACATAGTGAGATTGCGTTAATGTAATCCCACTCTCATCCTTAATAAGTTTGATGTTTAGAATTACATCGGCTTCTCCCAGATCTTTCATGTCAAAACTTTTTGATAGAAAAGACTTGATCTCATTAATTGCATTAATGTTTGTACCAAAGATCAGTATGTCGTCCACATACAAACATAATATGACACTATTGCCCCACCATGGCGATAGTAAACACACCTATCAGCCTCGTTAATGACAAATCCTGCAGAAGTCAAAGTTCTTTCAAACTTCTCATGCCATTGCTTAGGTGCCTGTTTCAGACCATACAAAGATTTTAACAACTTGCACACCTTTCTCTCTTCACCCTTTACCACAAACCCGTCAGGCTGATCCATATAGATCTCCTCTTCCAACTCTCCATTGAGAGAAGTTGTCTTTACATCCATTTGATGAATGATAAGACCATAAGAGGTAGCCAAGGAAAGTAACACTCGAATGGTGGTCATTCTAGCAACGGGTGAATAGGTGTCAAAGTAATCTTCGCCTTCTTTCTGAGTGTAGCCCTTGGCCACTAGCCGCGCCTTGTACTTATCAATAGTACCATCAGGCTTTAGCTTCTTTTTGAACACCCACTTACAGCCCACAGGTTTACAACCATATGGTCTATCAGTTAGTTCCCAAGTTCCATTAGAAAGAATTGAGTCCATCTCATTATGAACAGCTTCTTTCCAATCATCTACATCCGGAGATGCATATGCTTCTGCAATCGTCTTGGGTGTGTCGTCCACAAGGTATACAATGAAATCATCACCAAAGGATTTTGCAATCCTTTGTCTCTTGTTCCTTCTAGGAACTTCATTGTTATCCTTCTCAAGGACTTCCTCATGTGATTGTTCGAAATATTCATCAGTTGTACTAGATTCAGGAATTATCTCAGAAGAAAATCTAGCAATGCTATGCATATCTTTCATAGGAAATATGTTCTCAAAAAATGTTGCATCACGAGATTCCATTATAGTATCAACATGCATATCAGGTACTTCAGATTTTACCACTAAAAACCTATAAGCAATGCTCCGTTGAGCATACCCTAGAAAGACACAATCCACTTAGATTGCACACAACTATGGCACTTAGAACCTTTGGCAACTGTGAAGTTCGGAATTAAACTCATGCTGGATAGCCGAGACATTAAACCAAAATTAATATGACATAAACGAGAGTGCCAAATACTTGCATCATCATTAACACTAGCACAAATTTGGTTTATTGACTTATTGCAAAAATCTGAAAGAGAAAAGCGGAACAAGCCTCCGCACTCATAGCCTTTTCCTATAAATTGTCCAAATCTTGACACGATTACTTTATTGGACTCTAAAACTACCTTAAATCCATCTCGACATAGAAGGGAGCCGCTAACTAGATTCTTGTTCATAGTAGGGACATGCTGCACGTTCCTTAGTTGCACGATCTTTCCCGAAGTAAACTTCAGATCCACCGTGCCAATGCCACGAACAGAAGCATGTGACCCATTCCCCATTAGGACGGAAGAATCCCTTGCGACCTGATAAGAAGTAAACAGGGAGATGTCAGCACACACATGAACGTTAGCACCCGAATCAATCCAGCACGAAGATGATTGAAATACTGAAAGCACAATAGGTAAATTACCATACCCATCAGTATTGCTAGCGGTCACCATGTTGACAGTCTTGGAGCTTGTTTTCCCTCTGCGGTCTGCACGTTCAGGGCATTCCTTGGAAAAGTGTCCAGGCTTCCCACAGGCGTAGCACTCTAGCTCAGCCTTGTTGAACTTCTTCTTCTTGAAGGTAGTAGTCTTGGTAGGCTTGTTGACAACAGGTTTGTTCTTCCCTTTGTTCTTGTTCTGTGGGTACCTCTGCACCATGTTAGCAGTAGGCTGAACCTCACCTCCTTTTTCAGTGGTATCTTTAGCCCGAGCTTTTTCTTCAACATCAAGAGATGCAATCAGATTTTCAACTAATATCTCCTGTCTCTTATGCTTCAGAGTTGTGGCGAAATTCCTCCATGGAGGCAACTTTGCAATCATGCACCCAGCCACGAATTTGTCGGGTAGAACACATTGAAGGAGTTCAAGTTCCTTCACAATGCACTATATCTCATGAGCTTGTTCAACCACAGACGGTTATTCACCATCTTGTAGTCATGAAAACTCTTCATGATGTACAGTTCACTGCCTGCATCTGTTGCACCGAATTTTGCATTCAGTGCATCCCACAAAATTTTTCCATCGTTTATGTGCATGTACACATCACACAGACGTCAGCAAGAACACTCAGAATGCATCCCACAAACATAGTATTGGCTTCCTGGAATTTTCTCCGATCTTCGTCGGTCATTCCCTCTGGAGCTCCAACACTAGCGTGGAAAACTTTCAGAGCAGTAAGCCAGAGTGTGGTCTTCACCTGCCACCTCTTAAAGTGCACACCGGTAAACTTATCCGGCCTCAGCGCATCAGCGAATCCAGAGTGTTGGACGTACTGATCGTTAGCTATTATGGGTGCGACAGTGTTGATGACGATGTTGGCGATGATCTGCTGCTGACGGCGATGAATACGACGATGAGTAGCACCGCCCGACTTGGACGGAAGACGACCCGTGATGACGAATTTGAGCAGTCGCGCACAGCGCTTCCCAAAAACCTAATTCGTCCTCTCCCGATGCAGGATCGCAAAGACGAACGGTTCCGGAGACCTGCTCTCCCACGCGCCGATGCACGCCGGCGTTTGGGATGGAGTAGACTACGATGGCGGCGCAAGTTGTGAGATGAGGCAAAACCCTAGGTGTTTTTCGATGTGTCTCTGGCCGCAGCCGGTAGCTGTATATATATTAGGACCAGATGCAGTATTGTGTCGCGACCACAATCCCAAACCGACTTGGTTTCTAATTCGTATACTTACCGGACAAGAAATCAAAACTTGTCTGCCAAGACATAAAAAATAAAACGGCAAAAGGAAGCTGCACTCCTGCAAGGAGACGGACCGGATTTCGGCGGACCATTTACGCGCATGTACGCCACGCCACGCCACGCCACGCCCCGTCCCGCCCAGGCCAGGCGAGGCGAGCGAGCGCGCGCGTGTGGTTTTCCCTTTCTCTTCTCACACACCACTTAGAGTGGTGGAGAGAACCCACTATATAAAGAGGTCCAATTCTTCTTCAACTTCCAAGGTGGGACTAAACTTAGCACCACCACTTGCCATTTTACACATGGGCTTTGAGATTTCAGAAATTGCTATGGGCCTAGCCCATTAATTCTAACAGTTCCCCGGCAGATCTCAAATACCCATTTAGAGATTTGCCTTCTCTCACCACTTGTTTAATATACCAGTGTTTCAGCAGAGACTGTTAAGTTGAACTTCTGCCTAGAACTTTAAGCTACATCCATTCACAACTTGACAATGGACTATGCCTTGAATTGCTAGTTTTGTGTGAACAGGTTTCACTCAAAGTCTTAACCAGTACCTGACCGCCAGTAGGCTACCCCGCGGTTTGGAGCTTATACGTCATACTCCCTGGTCTCTTCGTGAGTATACTAGAGATCACCCAAATCTCATAGACTGCGACGTTTATAGTCAGAACTCATATAGGTGTGTTCTTTCAAGACTGCTCTGTAGGACAGCATCTTTGCTAATTATAGCCAATAGAACCACATTAAGGCATGTTGCCGACCTGCCTTACAGATCTGAGCCTTACAGCTCTGAGAGTTTTGCATCTTCACTTGGAGACGATCATAAGTTATTACTCTCCTCAGTTAACCAATAGCTTGTTCTTCCCAGATCCTAATTCACGGGATCTCCGATCACAAAGGTTGGGTTACTACTATGGTGTAACATCTATGGGTCTCATACCCATCTCCCTCGATGCAATATCTATCACATTTCGTGATAGTCCCTTTGTAAAGGGATCTGCCAGGTTTTTGTCTGTTTGTATATACGTAACAGTTATTACTTCGGAGTTTCTCAACTTCCTGACAGACTTCAAATGTCTTTTCACGTGTCTTGATGACTTTGCATTATCTTTAGAATTGTTCACTTTAGCGATAACCGTTTGGTTATCACAATTCATAAGAATAGCTGGTACAGGTTTTTCAACAACCGGCAAGTCCATCAAGAGCTCACGCAGCCATTCTGCCTCAACAGTAGTTGTGTCCAAAGCAGTTAATTCTGCTTCCATAGTTGACCTCGTCAATATGGTTTGCTTGCAAGACCTCCATGACACTGCGCCACCACCATGAGTAAATACATACCCACTTGTTGCGTAAAGTACATCAACATCGGAGATCCAATTTGAATCACTATATCCTTCTATCACAGCAGGATGCCCTGAATAAGTAATTCCGTAACTCATAGTACCTCTCAGATAGCGCAAGACCCTTTCTAGTGCATGCCAATGATCATCACCCGGGTTGGACATGAACCTACTCAGTTTGCTCACAGCAAAAGAGATATCTGGTCTTGTAGCGCTAGCTAAGTACATGAGTGAACCGACAATTTGAGAGTATCTTAATTGATCTCTCGTTTCTTTCTTGTTCTTTCTGAGTGTCACGCTAGGATCATAAGGTGTTGGAGAAGGCCTGCTATCCATAAAACCGAATCGGTTCAAGACCTTCTCAACATAGTGAGATTGCGTTAATGTAATCCCACTCTCATCCTTAATAAGTTTGATGTTTAGAATTACATCGGCTTCTCCCAGATCTTTCATGTCAAAACTTTTTGATAGAAAAGACTTGATCTCATTAATTGCATTAATGTTTGTACCAAAGATCAGTATGTCGTCCACATACAAACATAATATGACACTATTGCCCCCACCATGGCGATAGTAAACACACCTATCAGCCTCGTTAATGACAAATCCTGCAGAAGTCAAAGTTCTTTCAAACTTCTCATGCCATTGCTTAGGTGCCTGTTTCAGACCATACAAAGATTTTAACAACTTGCACACCTTTCTCTCTTCACCCTTTACCACAAACCCGTCAGGCTGATCCATATAGATCTCCTCTTCCAACTCTCCATTGAGAGAAGTTGTCTTTACATCCATTTGATGAATGATAAGACCATAAGAGGCAGCCAAGGAAAGTAACACTCGAATGGTGGTCATTCTAGCAACGGGTGAATAGGTGTCAAAGTAATCTTCGCCTTCTTTCTGAGTGTAGCCCTTGGCCACTAGCCGCGCCTTGTACTTATCAATAGTACCATTAGGCTTTAGCTTCTTTTTGAACACCCACTTACAGCCCACAGGTTTACAACCATATGGTCTATCAGTTAGTTCCCAAGTTCCATTAGAAAGAATTGAGTCCATCTCATTATGAACAGCTTCTTTCCAATCATCTACATCCGGAGATGCATATGCTTCTGCAATCGTCTTGGGTGTGTCGTCCACAAGGTATACAATGAAATCATCACCAAAGGATTTTGCAATCCTTTGTCTCTTGTTCCTTCTAGGAACTTCATTGTTATCCTTCTCAAGGACTTCCTCATGTGATTGTTCGAAATATTCATCAGTTGTACTAGATTCAGGAATTATCTCAGAAGAAAATCTAGCAATGCTATGCATATCTTTCATAGGAAATATGTTCTCAAAAAATGTTGCATCACGAGATTCCATTATAGTATCAACATGCATATCAGGTACTTCAGATTTTACCACTAAAAACCTATAAGCAATGCTCCGTTGAGCATACCCTAGAAAGACACAATCCACTTAGATTGCACACAACTATGGCACTTAGAACCTTTGGCAACTGTGAAGTTCGGAATTAAACTCATGCTGGATAGCCGAGACATTAAACCAAAATTAATATGACATAAACGAGAGTGCCAAATACTTGCATCATCATTAACACTAGCACAAATTTGGTTTATTGACTTATTGCAAAAATCTGAAAGAGAAAAGCGGAACAAGCCTCCGCACTCATAGCCTTTTCCTATAAATTGTCCAAATCTTGACACGATTACTTTATTGGACTCTAAAACTACCTTAAATCCATCTCGACATAGAAGGGAGCCGCTAACTAGATTCTTGTTCATAGTAGGGACATGCTGCACGTTCCTTAGTTGCACGATCTTTCCCGAAGTAAACTTCAGATCCACCGTGCCAATTCCACGAACAGAAGCATGTGACCCATTCCCCATTAGGACGGAAGAATCCCTTGCGACCTGATAAGAAGTAAATAGGGAGATGTCAGCACACACATGAACGTTAGCACCCGAATCAATCCACCACGAAGATGATTGAAATACTGAAAGCACAATAGGTAAATTACCATACCCATCAGTATTGCTAGCGGTCACCATGTTGACAGTCTTGGAGCTTGTTTTCCCTCTGCGGTCTGCACGTTCAGGGCATTCCTTGGAAAAGTGTCCAAGCTTCCCACATGCATAGCACTCTAGCTCAGCCTTGTTGAACTTCTTCTTCTTGAAGGTAGTAGTCTTGGTAGGCTTGTTGACAACAGGTTTGTTCTTCCCTTTGTTCTTGTTCTGTGGGTACCTCTGCACCATGTTAGCAGTAGGCTGAACCTCACCTCCTTTTTCAGTGGTATCTTTAGCCCGAGCTTTTTCTTCAACATCAAGAGATGCAATCAGATTTTCAACTAATATCTCCTGTTTCTTATGCTTCAGAGTTGTGGCGAAATTCCTCCATGAAGGAGGCAACTTTGCAATCATGCACCCAGCCACGAATTTGTCGGGTAGAACACATTTAAGGAGTTCAAGTTCCTTCACAATGCACTGTATCTCATGAGCTTGTTCAACCACAGAACGGTTATTCACCATCTTGTAGTCATGAAAACTCTTCATGATGTACAGTTCACTTCCTGCATCTGTTGCACCGAATTTTGCATTCAATGCATCCCACAGAATTTTTCTGTCGTTTATGTGCATGTACACATCACACAGACGGTCAGCAAGAACACTCAGAATGCATCCCACAAACATAGTATTGGCTTCCTAGAATTTTCTCCGATCTTCGTCGGTCATTCCCTCTGGAGCACCAACACTAGCGTGGAAAACTTTCAGAGCAGTAAGCCAGAGTGTGGCCTTCACCTGCCACCTCTTAAAGTGCACACTGGTAAACTTATCCGGCCTCAGTGCATCAGCGAATCCAGAGTGTTGGACGTACTGATCGTTAGCTATTATGGGTGCGACAGTGTTGATGACGATGTTGGCGACGATCTGCTGCTGACGGCGATGAATACGACGATGAGTAGCACCGCCCGACTTGGACGGAAGACGACCCGTGATGACGAATTTGAGCAGTCGCGCACAGCGCTTCCCAAAAACCTAATTGGTCCTCTCCCGATGCAGGATCGCAAAGACGAACGGTTCCGGAGACCTGCTCTCCCACGCGCCGATGCACGCCGGCGTTTGGGATGGAGTAGACTACGATGGCGGCGCAAGTTGTGAGATGAGGCAAAACCCTAGGTGTTTTTCGATGTGTCTCTGGCCGCAGCCGGTAGCTGTATATATATTAGGACCAGAGGCAGTATTGTGTCGCGACCACAATCCCAAACCGACTTGGTTTCTAATTCGTATACTTACCGGACAAGAAATCAAAACTTGTCTGCCAAGACATAAAAAATAAAACGGCAAAAGGAAGCTGCGCTCCTGCAAGGAGACGGACCGGATTTCGGCGGACCATTCACGCGCATGTACGCCCCGCCCCGCCCCGCCCCGCCCCGCCCCGCCCCGCCCAGGCCAGGCCAGGCCAGGCCAGGCGAGGCGACCGAGCGCGCGCGTGTGGTTTTCCCTTTCTCTTCTCACACACCACTTAGAGTGGTGGAGAGAACCCACTATATAAAGAGGTCCAACTCTTCTTCAACTTCCAAGGTGGGACTAAACTTAGCACCACCACTTGCCATTTTACACATGGGCTTTGAGATTTCAGAAATTGCTATGGGCCTAGCCCATTAATTCTAACAATCCCCCACCAGATCTCAAATACCCATTTAGAGATTTGCCTTCTCTCACCACTTGTTTAATATACCAGTGTTTCAGCAGAGACTGTTAAGTTGAACTTCTGCCTAGAACTTTAAGCTACATCCATTCACAACTTGACAATGGACTATGCCTTGAATTGCTAGTTTTGTGTGAACAGGTTTCACTCAAAGTCTTAACCAGTACCTGACCACCAGTAGGCTACCCCGCGGTTTGGAGCTTATACGTCATACTCCCTGGTCTCTTCGTGAGTTTACTAGAGATCACCCAAATCTCATAGACTGCGACGTTTATAGTCAGAACTCATATAGGTGTGTTCTTTCAAGACTGCTCTGTAGGACAGCATCTTTGCTAATTATAGCCAATATAACCACATTAAGGCATGTTGCCGACCTGCCTTACAGATCTGAGCCTTACAGCTCTGAGAGTTTTGCATCTTCACTTGGAGACGATCATAAGTTATTACTCTCCTCAGTTAACCAATAGCTTGTTCTTCCCAGATCCTAATTCACGGGATCTCCGATCACAAAGGTTGGGTTACTACTATGGTGTAACATCTATGGGTCTCATACCCATCTCCCTCGATGCAATATCTATCACATTTCGTGATAGTCCCTTTGTAAAGGGATCTGCCAGGTTTTTGTCTGTTTGTATATACGTAACAGTTATTACTTCGGAGTTTCTCAACTTCCTGACAGACTTCAAATGTCTTTTCACGTGTCTTGATGACTTTGCATTATCTTTAGAATTGTTCACTTTAGCGATAACCGTTTGGTTATCACAATTCATAAGAATAGCCGGTACAGGTTTTTCAACAACCGGCAAGTCCATCAAGAGCTCACGCAGCCATTCTGCCTCAACAGTAGCTGTGTCCAAAGCAGTTAATTCTGCTTCCATAGTTGACCTCGTCAATATGGTTTGCTTGCAAGACCTCCATGACACTGCGCCACCACCATGAGTAAATACATACCCACTTGTTGCGTAAAGTACATCAACATCGGAGATCCAATTTGAATCACTATATCCTTCTATCACAGCAGGATGCCCTGAATAAGTAATTCCGTAACTCATAGTACCTCTCAGATAGCGCAAGACCCTTTCTAGTGCATGCCAATGATCATCACCCGGGTTGGACATGAACCTACTCAGTTTGCTCACAGCAAAAGAGATATCTGGTCTTGTAGCGCTAGCTAAGTACATGAGTGAACCGACAATTTGAGAGTATCTTAATTGATCTCTCGTTTCTTTCTTGTTCTTTCTGAGTGTCACGCTAGGATCATAAGGTGTTGGAGAAGGCCTGCTATCCATAAAACCGAATCGGTTCAAGACCTTCTCAACATAGTGAGATTGCGTTAATGTAATCCCACTCTCATCCTTAATAAGTTTGATGTTTAGAATTACATCGGCTTCTCCCAGATCTTTCATGTCAAAACTTTTTGATAGAAAAGACTTGATCTCATTAATTGCATTAATGTTTGTACCAAAGATCAGTATGTCGTCCACATACAAACATAATATGACACTATTGCCCCCACCATGGCGATAGTAAACACACCTATCAGCCTCGTTAATGACAAATCCTGCAGAAGTCAAAGTTCTTTCAAACTTCTCATGCCATTGCTTAGGTGCCTGTTTCAGACCATACAAAGATTTTAACAACTTGCACACCTTTCTCTCTTCACCCTTTACCACAAACCCGTCAGGCTGATCCATATAGATCTCCTCTTCCAACTCTCCATTGAGAGAAGTTGTCTTTACATCCATTTGATGAATGATAAGACCATAAGAGGCAGCCAAGGAAAGTAACACTCGAATGGTGGTCATTCTAGCAACGGGTGAATAGGTGTCAAAGTAATCTTCGCCTTCTTTCTGAGTGTAGCCCTTGGCCACTAGCCGCGCCTTGTACTTATCAATAGTACCATCAGGCTTTAGCTTCTTTTTGAACACCCACTTACAGCCCACAGGTTTACAACCATATGGTCTATCAGTTAGTTCCCAAGTTCCATTAGAAAGAATTGAGTCCATCTCATTATGAACAGCTTCTTTCCAATCATCTACATCCGGAGATGCATATGCTTCTGCAATCGTCTTGGGTGTGTCGTCCACAAGGTATACAATGAAATCATCACCAAAGGATTTTGCAATCCTTTGTCTCTTGTTCCTTCTAGGAACTTCATTGTTATCCTTCTCAAGGACTTCCTCATGTGATTGTTCGAAATATTCATCAGTTGTACTAGATTCAGGAATTATCTCAGAAGAAAATCTAGCAATGCTATGCATATCTTTCATAGGAAATATGTTCTCAAAAAATGTTGCATCACGAGATTCCATTATAGTATCAACATGCATATCAGGTACTTCAGATTTTACCACTAAAAACCTATAAGCAATGCTCCGTTGAGCATACCCTAGAAAGACACAATCCACTTAGATTGCACACAACTATGGCACTTAGAACCTTTGGCAACTGTGAAGTTCGGAATTAAACTCATGCTGGATAGCCGAGACATTAAACCAAAATTAATATGACATAAACGAGAGTGCCAAATACTTGCATCATCATTAACACTAGCACAAATTTGGTTTATTGACTTATTGCAAAAATCTGAAAGAGAAAAGCGGAACAAGCCTCCGCACTCATAGCCTTTTCCTATAAATTGTCCAAATCTTGACACGATTACTTTATTGGACTCTAAAACTACCTTAAATCCATCTCGACATAGAAGGGAGCCGCTAACTAGATTCTTGTTCATAGTAGGGACATGCTGCACGTTCCTTAGTTGCACGATCTTTCCCGAAGTAAACTTCAGATCCACCGTGCCAATTCCACGAACAGAAGCATGTGACCCATTCCCCATTAGGACGGAAGAATCCCTTGCGACCTGATAAGAAGTAAATAGGGAGATGTCAGCACACACATGAACGTTAGCACCCGAATCAATCCACCACGAAGATGATTGAAATACTGAAAGCACAATAGGTAAATTACCATACCCATCAGTATTGCTAGCGGTCACCATGTTGACAGTCTTGGAGCTTGTTTTCCCTCTGCGGTCTGCACGTTCAGGGCATTCCTTGGAAAAGTGTCCAAGCTTCCCACATGCATAGCACTCTAGCTCAGCCTTGTTGAACTTCTTCTTCTTGAAGGTAGTAGTCTTGGTAGGCTTGTTGACAACAGGTTTGTTCTTCCCTTTGTTCTTGTTCTGTGGGTACCTCTGCACCATGTTAGCAGTAGGCTGAACCTCACCTCCTTTTTCAGTGGTATCTTTAGCCCGAGCTTTTTCTTCAACATCAAGAGATGCAATCAGATTTTCAACTAATATCTCCTGTCTCTTATGCTTCAGAGTTGTGGCGAAATTCCTCCATGAAGGAGGCAACTTTGCAATCATGCACCCAGCCACGAATTTGTCGGGTAGAACACATTTAAGGAGTTCAAGTTCCTTCACAATGCACTGTATCTCATGAGCTTGTTCAACCACAGAACGGTTATTCACCATCTTGTAGTCATGAAAACTCTCCATGATGTACAGTTCACTGCCTGCATCTGTTGCACCGAATTTTGCATTCAGTGCATCCCACAGAATTTTTCCGTCGTTTATGTGCATGTACACATCACACAGACGGTCAGCAAGAACACTCAGAATGCATCCCACAAACATAGTATTGGCTTCCTGGAATTTTCTCCGATCTTCGTCGGTTATTCCCTCTGGAGCACCAACACTAGCGTGGAAAACTTTTAGAGCAGTAAGCCAGAGCGTGGTCTTCACCTGCCACCTCTTAAAGTGCACACCGGTAAACTTATCCGGCCTCAGTGCATCAGCAAATCCAGCCATAGTTAACTCAGGAAATTGCCTACAATTAGGTTTTTGGATTGTTGGAATATTAGGCAAGTTCATGATTAATTCCAGTAAATAATTCATGACTAGAAGAGATACTAGCATGCAATAATCTAGCAAACTAGAAGAACAGCAAGACATGCATAACAGCAGCAAACACGTAACAATAGCTGTAGAAACAGACATGAACAGAGGATGTTGGACGTACTGATCGTTAGCTATTATGGGTGCGACAGTGTTGATGACGATGTTGGCGACGATCTGCTGCTGACGGCGATGAATACGACGATGAGTAGCACCGCCCGACTTGGACGGAAGACGACCCGTGATGACGAATTTGAGCAGTCGCGCACAGCGCTTCCCAAAAACCTAATTCGTCCTCTCCCGGTGCAGGATCGCAAAGATGAACGGTTCCGGAGACCTGCTCTCCCACGCGCCGATGCACGCCGGCGTTTGGGATGGAGTAGACTACGATGGCGGCGCAAGTTGTGAGATGAGGCAAAACCCTAGGTGTTTTTCGGTGTGTCTCTGGCCGCAGCCGGTAGCTGTATATATATTAGGACCAGAGGCGGTATTGTGTCGCGACCACAATCCCAAACCGACTCGGTTTCTAATTCGTATACTTACCGGACAAGAAATCAAAAAACTTGTCTGCCAAGACATAAAAATAAAACGGCAAAAGGAAGCTGCGCTCCTGCAAGGAGACGGACCGGATTTCGGCGGACCATTCACGCGCATGTCGCATGTACGCGCCGCCTCGCCTCGCCACGCCAGGCCAGGCGAGGCGAGCGAGCGCGCGCGTGTGGTTTTCCCTTTCTCTTCTCACACACCACTTAGAGTGGTGGAGAGAACCCACTATATAAAGAGGTCCAACTCTTCTTCAACTTCCAAGGTGGGACTAAACTTAGCACCACCACTTGCCATTTTACACATGGGCTTTGAGATTTCAGAAATTGCTATGGGCCTAGCCCATTAATTCTAACAATCCCCCACCAGATCTCAAATACCCATTTAGAGATTTGCCTTCTCTCACCACTTGTTTAATATACCAGTGTTTCAGCAGAGACTGTTAAGTTGAACTTCTGCCTAGAACTTTAAGCTACATCCATTCACAACTTGACAATGGACTATGCCTTGAATTGCTAGTTTTGTGTGAACAGGTTTCACTCAAAGTCTTAACCAGTACCTGACCGCCAGTAGGCTACCCCGCGGTTTGGAGCTTATACGTCATACTCCCTGGTCTCTTCGTGAGTTTACTAGAGATCACCCAAATCTCATAGACTGCGACGTTTATAGTCAGAACTCATATAGGTGTGTTCTTTCAAGACTGCTCTGTAGGACAGCATCTTTGCTAATTATAGCCAATAGAACCACATTAAGGCATGTTGCCGACCTGCCTTACAGATCTGAGCCTTACAGCTCTGAGAGTTTTGCATCTTCACTTGGAGACGATCATAAGTTATTACTCTCCTCAGTTAACCAATAGCTTGTTCTTCCCAGATCCTAATTCACGGGATCTCCGATCACAAAGGTTGGGTTACTACTATGGTGTAACATCTATGGGTCTCATACCCATCTCCCTCGATGCAATATCTATCACATTTCGTGATAGTCCCTTTGTAAAGGGATCTGCCAGGTTTTTGTCTGTTTGTATATACGTAACAGTTATTACTTCGGAGTTTCTCAACTTCCTGACAGACTTCAAATGTCTTTTCACGTGTCTTGATGACTTTGCATTATCTTTAGAATTGTTCACTTTAGCGATAACCGTTTGGTTATCACAATTCATAAGAATAGCCGGTACAGGTTTTTCAACAACCGGCAAGTCCATCAAGAGCTCACGCAGCCATTTTGCCTCAACAGTAGCTGTGTCCAAAGCAGTTAATTCTGCTTCCATAGTTGACCTCGTCAATATGGTTTGCTTGCAAGACCTCCATGACACTGCGCCACCACCATGAGTAAATACATACCCACTTGTTGCATAAAGTACATCAACATCGGAGATCCAATTTGAATCACTATATCCTTCTATCACAGCAGGATGCCCTGAATAAGTAATTCCGTAACTCATAGTACCTCTCAGATAGCGCAAGACCCTTTCTAGTGCATGCCAATGATCATCACCCGGGTTGGACATGAACCTACTCAGTTTGCTCACAGCAAAAGAGATATCTGGTCTTGTAGCGCTAGCTAAGTACATGAGTGAACCGACAATTTGAGAGTATCTTAATTGATCTCTCGTTTCTTTCTTGTTCTTTCTGAGTGTCACGCTAGGATCATAAGGTGTTGGAGAAGGCCTGCTATCCATAAAACCGAATCGGTTCAAGACCTTCTCAACATAGTGAGATTGCGTTAATGTAATCCCACTCTCATCCTTAATAAGTTTGATGTTTAGAATTACATCGGCTTCTCCCAGATCTTTCATGTCAAAACTTTTTGATAGAAAAGACTTGATCTCATTAATTGCATTAATGTTTGTACCAAAGATCAGTATGTCGTCCACATACAAACATAATATGACACTATTGCCCCACCATGGAGATAGTAAACACACCTATCAGCCTCGTTAATGACAAATCCTGCAGAAGTCAAAGTTCTTTCAAACTTCTCATGCCATTGCTTAGGTGCCTGTTTCAGACCATACAAAGATTTTAACAACTTGCACACCTTTCTCTCTTCACCCTTTACCACAAACCCGTCAGGCTGATCCATATAGATCTCCTCTTCCAACTCTCCATTGAGAGAAGTTGTCTTTACATCCATTTGATGAATGATAAGACCATAAGAGGCAGCCAAGGAAAGTAACACTCGAATGGTGGTCATTCTAGCAACGGGTGAATAGGTGTCAAAGTAATCTTCGCCTTCTTTCTGAGTGTAGCCCTTGGCCACTAGCCGCGCCTTGTACTTATCAATAGTACCATCAGGCTTTAGCTTCTTTTTGAACACCCACTTACAGCCCACAGGTTTACAACCATATGGTCTATCAGTTAGTTCCCAAGTTCCATTAGAAAGAATTGAGTCCATCTCATTATGAACAGCTTCTTTCCAATCATCTACATCCGGAGATGCATATGCTTCTGCAATCGTCTTGGGTGTGTCGTCCACAAGGTATACAATGAAATCATCACCAAAGGATTTTGCAATCCTTTGTCTCTTGTTCCTTCTAGGAACTTCATTGTTATCCTTCTCAAGGACTTCCTCATGTGATTGTTCGAAATATTCATCAGTTGTACTAGATTCAGGAATTATCTCAGAAGAAAATCTAGCAATGCTATGCATATCTTTCATAGGAAATATGTTCTCAAAAAATGTTGCATCACGAGATTCCATTATAGTATCAACATGCATATCAGGTACTTCAGATTTTACCACTAAAAACCTATAAGCAATGCTCCGTTGAGCATACCCTAGAAAGACACAATCCACTTAGATTGCACACAACTATGGCACTTAGAACCTTTGGCAACTGTGAAGTTCGGAATTAAACTCATGCTGGATAGCCGAGACATTAAACCAAAATTAATATGACATAAACGAGAGTGCCAAATACTTGCATCATCATTAACACTAGCACAAATTTGGTTTATTGACTTATTGCAAAAATCTGAAAGAGAAAAGCGGAACAAGCCTCCGCACTCATAGCCTTTTCCTATAAATTGTCCAAATCTTGACACGATTACTTTATTGGACTCTAAAACTACCTTAAATCCATCTCGACATAGAAGGGAGCCGCTAACTAGATTCTTGTTCATAGTAGGGACATGCTGCACGTTCCTTAGTTGCACGATCTTTCCCGAAGTAAACTTCAGATCCACCGTGCCAATTCCACGAACAGAAGCATGTGACCCATTCCCCATTAGGACGGAAGAATCCCTTGCGACCTGATAAGAAGTAAATAGGGAGATGTCAGCACACACATGAACGTTAGCACCCGAATCAATCCACCACGAAGATGATTGAAATACTGAAAGCACAATAGGTAAATTACCATACCCATCAGTATTGCTAGCGGTCACCATGTTGACAGTCTTGGAGCTTGTTTTCCCTCTGCGGTCTGCACGTTCAGGGCATTCCTTGGAAAAGTGTCCAAGCTTCCCACATGCATAGCACTCTAGCTCAGCCTTGTTGAACTTCTTCTTCTTGAAGGTAGTAGTCTTGGTAGGCTTGTTGACAACAGGTTTGTTCTTCCCTTTGTTCTTGTTCTGTGGGTACCTCTGCACCATGTTAGCAGTAGGCTGAACCTCACCTCCTTTTTCAGTGGTATCTTTAGCCCGAGCTTTTTCTTCAACATCAAGAGATGCAATCAGATTTTCAACTAATATCTCCTGTCTCTTATGCTTCAGAGTTGTGGCGAAATTCCTCCATGAAGGAGGCAACTTTGCAATCATGCACCCAGCCACGAATTTGTCGGGTAGAACACATTTAAGGAGTTCAAGTTCCTTCACAATGCACTGTATCTCATGAGCTTGTTCAACCACAGAACGGTTATTCACCATCTTGTAGTCATGAAAACTCTTCATGATGTACAGTTCACTGCCTGCATCTGTTGCACCGAATTTTGCATTCAATGCATCCCACAGAATTTTTCTGTCATTTATGTGCATGTACACATCACACAGACGGTCAGCAAGAACACTCAGAATGCATCCCACAAACATAGTATTGGCTTCCTAGAATTTTCTCCGATCTTCGTCGGTCATTCCCTCTGGAGCACCAACACTAGCGTGGAAAACTTTCAGAGCAGTAAGCCAGAGTGTGGTCTTCACCTGCCACCTCTTAAAGTGCACACTGGTAAACTTATCCGGCCTCAGTGCATCAGCGAATCCAGAGTGTTGGACGTACTGATCGTTAGCTATTATGGGTGCGACAATGTTGATGACGATGTTGGCGACGATCTGCTGCTGACGGCGATGAATACGATGATGAGTAGCACCGCCCGACTTGGACGGAAGACGACCCGTGATGACGAATTTGAGCAGTCGCGCACAGCGCTTCCCAAAAACCTAATTGGTCCTCTCCCGATGCAGGATCGCAAAGACGAACGGTTCCGGAGACCTGCTCTCCCACGCGCCGATGCACGCCGGCGTTTGGGATGGAGTAGACTACGATGGCGGCGCAAGTTGTGAGATGAGGCAAAACCCTAGGTGCTTTTCAATGTGTCTCTGGCCGCAGCCGGTAGCTGTATATATATTAGGACCAGAGGCAGTATTGTGTCGCGACCACAATCCCAAACCGACTTGGTTTCTAATTCGTATACTTACCGGACAAGAAATCAAAACTTGTCTGCCAAAACATAAAAAATAAAACGGCAAAAGGAAGCTGTGCTCCTGCAAGGAGACGGACCGGATTTCGGCGGACCATTCACGCGCATGTACGCCACGCCACGCCACGCCCCGTCCCGCCCAGGCCAGGCGAGGCGAGCGAGCGCGCGCGTGTGGTTTTCCCTTTCTCTTCTCACACACCACTTAGAGTGGTGGAGAGAACCTACTATATAAAAAGGTCCAACTCTTCTTCAACTTCCAAGGTGGGACTAAACTTAGCACCACCACTTGCCATTTTACACATGGGCTTTGAGATTTCAGAAATTGCTATGGGCCTAGCCCATTAATTATAACAGTTCCCCGGCGAGAACACGCAGGGTATCTCCATGAATCGTGTGGACTTCGCGCCCGGGGGCACCAACCCACCGCACATCCATCCGCGCGCCACGGAGATTGGCCTCGTGGTGAAAGGCAAGCTCCTTGTGGGGATCATCGACAGCAACGAGTCCGGGAACAAGCTCCACTCCAGGGTGGTGCACGCCGGGGAGAACTTCTTCATCCCGCGCGGCCTCATGCACTTCCAGTTCAACGTCGGTAAGACGGAGGCCTCCATGGTCGTCTCCTTCAACAGCCAGAACCCCGGCATCGTCTTCGTGCCGCTCACGCTCTTCGGCTCCGACCCGCCCATCCCCACGCCGGTGCTCACCAGGGGCTCCGGGTGGACGTCGAGGTGGTCGAACTTCTCAAGTCCAGGTTCACTGGTGGGTCTTTCCAGGCCTCCTAAGAGCCTGCCCAAGATGATCAATACATAATCCGATCAGCATGCTATGCTGGCGAAATTTAATACTAATTCACAGCACGAGACTTGTATATTCAAGCTTCTGGTTAAGCTCGCATGCAGTTGTAATACGATTGAATAAGTTAGCCTCGCAGTTCTGGCCGTCAAAACCGACACGAGTGATTGTAATGTATTACTTTTTATTGCCATATTTCCTCTATATATTGAACACTATATAAAAATATTAGTTATTATATTTGCCCAATTACTTTTTTGCAATTCATTCTCAGCTCAGTGTACGTAAATGAAATCGGAACCCACTCACACAAGACATACCGGTTCAGTGACATATGAGTTAATTGAAGAGATGTGTTGTCTCGAAGCTAAATGTACCAGTCGATGCACCTGTATATTTAAAAATCATAATATCTCAATGAGAGTGTACTATTTCAAAACCACGGAGCAATTCACCCCATGCCGAAAAACATGATTTTTTTGTACAGCTGGCGGGTGATTATATTCTTTTTCATAAAAACTTGCTATTCCCATTTTCAATGTGCATGGTTTTTTCTGCAAATTTTACTTGAAATTACAAATGTATCTCAATAACAAGAAATTAGATTTGCGTGTACCATTTCCCTCATGTGCCTCGGACGGCAAACCCTATTTGCCGCACGTTTTGGCAAATAAGGGAGCCAAAGCCTGAAGCTTTCCATGAGTGGACCTTGTTTGAACTTGATTCTTCTTCTTCTTTATATCTTCTGTAATCTTTTCTTTTTTGTTTTTTCTTTTCTTCCTTATTCTTGTTTGTGGTTTCTATTTTTCTATTGTTGCGCTTTTGATTTTAGTTTCATTATAGTAATTTTTAGGTTATTTTTTGACTCATGATATTATTATTATTATTATTATTATTATTATTATTATTATTATTATTATTATTATTATTATTATTATTATTATTATTATTATACATGAATGCTACATTTATTATACATGGAATTTTAAATTTATTTTTTATTCATTTTTAGTAAACACATGAATATTTTATTGTGAAATAAGTGCTTGCTGGAAAAATATGGATGCTTCATGAACACCCATTTATGATATATGGGCGTGTTTTTAATAACACTACATGTCTAAAGCAACTGATACTATTGCAAATCCAATGTAAGAGTGGTCTCTACTTGCATTTTTAAATACGGCAAAAATAAATAAATTTGAAGCAGGTAAATTATGTATAAAAAGAGAAAAATATATTGCAGTTAACGGAATTTCATTTTCTAACAAAATTGTGAAGCATGAACTACATACCTACGCTCCAACCGCCCAACACATGCAGTATGCATGACAACATATGATTAATGAAAAAAGTGTAACTTATGACTAGAATGCATGACTTACGGATGTGGCAGAGTTACATGGATAGAAAAGATAATTAGTGCAAAAAAGACTTATGACGAACATGCATGACTTGTTAATGTGTCATGGTTGCATGCATATATGAACGAAATATGTTGTGGGTTGCAACTATTTTTTTCTAAAAAAACTTATGGCTGGCATGCATGATTTACTGATGTGGAAGGGCCACATGGATATGAAACATATAACTAGTGCAAAGGATATAGCTTAGCCTAATCTGCATGACTACTTTTGTTTTTTGTTTGTTTGAGAAAAGCATGACTACTTCGGTGATGTTTGGGCGTGGCATAGCAACAAAGTACGTACATGCTCATGGTCTGGTTATTTTTTCATTATCACACTGGTCTGGGGTTGGTTAGTGCGACCATATCAGGTCTATACTCTTTTTTCTCGAATTACACCACGAAGGATAGATTGGGGCGTGGTTATGTCTCCCTTATACGAGGCAGTAGCGCCAACCCCTATTCGGCGCCTTAAGCGCCCGAATTAGGCGTTTCCTCAAACGGGCGCACACCCCTCCCTGCGCGATGGGCCGGCCCATTGATCCCCTTTTTTTCCGTTTCAAACTGCAAAAATGGGTCTCTACTTGCATTTTTAAATACGGCAAAAATAAATAAATTTGAAGCAGGTAAATTATGTATAAAAAGAGAAAAATATATTGCAGTTAACGGAATTTCATTTTCTAACAAAATTGTGAAGCATGAACTACATACCTACGCTCCAACCGTCCAACACATGCAGTATGCATGACAACATATGATTAATGAAAAAAGTGTAACTTATGACTAGAATGCATGACTTACGGATGTGGCAGAGTTACATGGATAGAAAAGATAATTAGTGCAAAAAAGACTTATGACGAACATGCATGACTTGTTAATGTGTCATGGTTGCATGCATATATGAACGAAATATGTTGTGGGTTGCAACTATTTTTTTCTAAAAAAACTTATGGCTGGCATGCATGATTTACTGATGTGGAAGGGCCACATGGATATGAAACATATAACTAGTGCAAAGGATATAGCTTAGCCTAATCTGCATGACTACTTTTGTTTTTTGTTTGTTTGAGAAAAGCATGACTACTTCGGTGATGTTTGGGCGTGGCATAGCAACAAAGTACGTACATGCTCATGGTCTGGTTATTTTTTCATTATCACACTGGGCTGGGGTTGGTTAGTGCGACCATATCAGGTCTATACTCTTTTTTCTCGAATTACACCACGAAGGATAGATTGGGGCGTGGTTATGTCTCCCTTATACGAGGCAGTAGCGCCAACCCCTATTCGGCGCCTTAAGCGCCCGAATTAGGCGTTTCCTCAAACGGGCGCACACCCCTCCCTGCGCGATGGGCCGGCCCATTGATCCCTTTTTTTCCGTTTCAAACTGCAAAAATGGGCGCACGGGTGAGACTCGAACTCTCGACCTTATACCTCCTCGTTTAATATTAGCGTTGGTAGCCAACTACGCAACAACACTGGTGTGATTTGTGAGATCCTTTTTTTTCCTTTATTGCATCATCTTTTCTTCTCTTGTTTATTTTCTATTTTTCTTATTTTTTGTTCCTTTTTTTTTTCTTTTTCTTAAATGCATGTTTTTTCGAAAAACAAATCTAGTGAACTTTTTCCCAATCCGTGAACTTTTTATTCAAAATTGATAAAGTTTTTGAATTTGTGGACTTTATTTGAAAATCCGTGAACTTTTTTTCAAATTAATGAACTTTTTATCGAAAATGCTGAACTTTTTTCCAAAAATCGGTGAACTCTTTTCAAATTTGTGCACTTTTTTCATCAAAATCGATGAACTAATTTTAAATCCGTGAACTTTTTGATTGAAATTGATGAACTTCTTTAAAATTCGGGGAACACTTCTCAATTTGTGAACTTTTTTCATCAAAATCGATGAACTTTTTTTTAATCCTTGAACTTTTTGATCGAAATTGATGAACTTTTTTAAATTCGGCGAACTCTTTTCAGATTCGTGAACTTTTTTTAATCAAAATCGATGAACTGTTTTTAAATCCTTGATTTTTTCTAAAAGTGATGAACTTTTTACAAATTCGTGAAATATTTTTCATATTTTTAATTTTTTCATAAAAAAATATACTTGGACTGAAACAAGGGTCAGATAGCTTGTTTTTTCGCATTAATAACATCCGAGCTGTTGAGCCGCAGTGGTTATTCTGTCAACTGGTTCTGCGGTGGCATGCAGGTTTGATTCCCACAATTCGTAATATTCTACCTAGCGTTTTTTTGCAAAAAAAATTAGCGAACGATGCTGGGCCGGCCCATTCCCGGTTGCCTTCGAGCGCCAGCTTGCCTAAGCGGCGCGGAAGGCGCCGAAGAGGAGCACTCGGCAGTAGCACCGCTCGCCTAGAGGTATACCTGGCCATGGGCAGCCCGGCCCGACCCGGCCCGACGCTCCTCATAGGCCGGGCCTGGGCCTAGATATTGAGCCTGAAGGCCGGGCCGGGCCTGGGCCCGTCATATTTGCGAGTGTGCTTGCCGATCCCTCAACTTATTTGGTTGTCCCATGTTTTCTCGTGCTAGTCTGCTTGCCGATGGTTCGACGCCCTTTGTTCAGGGCTAGGAGTGGGTCGAGTTCCATCCCTCATCTTCAGCTGCACATTGACAACAGGGTGATCGCGGTGCCGCTCTTTGCGGGCTTGTCCTTGATCTCATTGCACTTGATGTGCCAGTTAAAATCGTTCTTCGCTTCCTTCCTTAGCACCTTCGATACTGACGGCTTCATCCCTTCGTGTGTGGCTCTATGTGTGTGGGCGAGGCTCTTCCCAGGCGAGCTCGACTCAGCTGGGACGGGGCTGAGTATCTCTCATGGTAGTTCGTGGTTGTCATTTAATCTGGCTCTAGGGTGAGCTTCCCCATCTTCCGACGGTACGGCGTCCTTCGAGCCAGGACGAGGGGCAGGGGTTCCCTTTGGAGATGGTTTTCAGTTGGCTATTGCAGCTCACCACTCCTAGTGTAGATGAGGGCATGCTCCCTTCCTCTGTCGGGGTCTCATTTTCTTCATGCTTCCGCTCCACCTATGGTGCTCATTCTGTAGGTGAGGGCATCATCGACATCAAGCGAAGCTTTATTTTCCATTCTGTTGTAGTGCTTGGTGTAGTTGATGTTTGTAAGTTGTCTAGTAGTACTATGTATCAGCCGTCTTTTTCTTTTTTCCCTCTTGTAACGTGTTGTCCGATGTAATTCCTAGCCGGTTAATAGCTTTGTTAATTCAAAGTCGGACTCTTTCTCGAGCCTTCGTTCTAAAAAAACAGTAGTCATGTGGGTTTGACGTATCGATGTCTCACATGTGTTTTATTGATTTATTTTCCTTTTTAATATTTTGAAAAATACTAAATACAAATATTATGAAAAACAATTTATTTAGTTATTAAATTTCAACGCACACTAAGTAAATGTTCATGCAATGTAAAATGAATGTCCGCTCAACTTTTAGAAAGTGTTTATGTCATTCAAAAAAATGTATGTGACATTTCATAAATAATGTATGTGACATTTTATAAATGTTCATGTGTTTCAAAATAATATAAGTTAATTTTTTAATGATTTGCAATGCAACAAAAATGTTCATGTAATTCACAAAATGTTTTGTACCATTAAAAAATTAAGTTTCATTTTAAAAAATGTTTGCACATTTCAAAAAATGATTATGAAATGTAAAACAATGCTTGCATAGTTTTAACGTGTATTTGAAATGATTATATGTTTTTTATCATTCATAAAAATGTTGCAACGTGTATTTGAAAATGTTTTAACAGACTTTTTTTAGGAACAATGACAGTGGGAAAGGCTCCCCCTGACTTTTAAATTTCACTGGTCAACAAGGTTACATGGTTTATACAAAGGGGAGGGGGTGAGGAGAGGTGAGAGGTTTGTTCCTAACAGACTAGGGAATGACCATAGTAAAAAGTGTATAACCAGATAGCAATAGCAGCCAGCAAGGTACGGCAGATCAACATCAGAGAGTAGTAACAAAGGGAAGTACAAAGGGTTAAATTTTATGTTTGCCCTATGCACCATCATAGCAAAGTCATTTTTGAAGAATCTAGCCAACCAGGAGCCATGTGAAGGTGGCACACCTCTGAAGTGCTTATTATTTCTCTCCTTCCAGATCCCCAGGCAGCCACAAGCCCACAATAAATATCTCCAAGAACATAGGTCTACTCCAAATATATTTTTCTTTGCGTGGGAGGTCTGCTCCAATTCGCTCTGGTCACATGAACTAGATGCAGCCAACAGTAACCCTGGTGCCACTGTTTTAAAAAAATCTTAACCATTTATATGAAAAATATTCAACATGCGTAAAAAAAATTAGACGTATATGAAAAATATGCAATGTGTATGAAAAAAATATAAAACAAACATATATTTTTAAAATTATTAATAATTTATTGAAAAAAATGTTAAACGTGTATAAAAATGTTCCTGATATACACCAAAAATGTACAATGTGTGTGAAAAAATAAGACATGTATTGAAAAAAACAAAGAAAATCGATGAAAATTGAAGAAATAAAAAAGGAAAAACCAAAGAATAAGAAAGGGAAAAACCAAAGAAAACGGATACAAGCAGTGAATAGGTGAAAAAGAAAATCATAGAAAAAAACCACACTTGAATTACAGTACTGGGCCGGCACAGGAATGGCCCGCCGAGGGGCGAGACCGAGGTAAGTTTCGCACGGTGCAAGAAATAGCTCCCACGATAGATTTGATGGCATGCTGTATGTGTCGCTTGTAGCTAGCCCGATCCTCCTCGCCTCGCCTACACGGAGATGTGCTGGGGCTGGCATAAAAAACATGAAATTTTCTTTCATCGACGGTAATACGGCACGACTCAAAAAATGAAAAGCGGTATTGCGCCATGGTATTTTCCAGCATGCACGCCACAATTTTCCAGGACTATGTTTTTTTCTTTTTATTAATTTTAGCAAATATTAAAAAATTAACATAGTACAGACGCAAGCACTCATACATACGCGCATACGCTCATCCGTATGCACGCCCACACACCCACCATATCCCTATTAACACATTTGAGAGACTGAACCGGCATATCTTCTTGAGATTTATGAAGTCACCGTAGGCGTCTCGCCATTGACGGGAACGTCTCCTCCCACTCGCATCGCCAGAAATCCTTAAATAAATTCAGAAATAATGCGAGCATCAGGACTTGAACCCTGATGGGCTGAGGATACCACTGTCCCTCTAATCATTCAACCACATGTTGGTTCACATTTCAGTAAATATTGATGAAGTGTAGAAAATCATTCATGCAATTTGTAAAAAATGTGTGTGATATCTAAAAATTCACACATTAAAAATATGTTCATGAAAATTAAAGAATATCATGAATATATAAAAATGTGTTTGTGTAATTTGAAAAATAAAATGTTTGTATCATTCAAAAAGTGTTCATGACATTTGAAAATTGTTCATGTGTTAAAAATATGCTCATGAAATATAAAGTTTTGTTCACTTAATTTTGAAAAAAAATTCATAACATAAAAAAAAGTAGAAGAAAAAACATTTATTTTGAAAAACAGGGGAAACGAAATAAACCCGATAAAAAAAACACATAAAAATAAAAAATGATTTAAACCTTCCTAAAACCAGGGGAAAGGTTCGCGGAACCAATGACCACTTCCTTCGAAAATGAAACCCAAACACAGACGGCTCCTTAAGGATGAGTTTGGTTGCCTTGAGTGAATAGTGTATGCATTTCAACCACATCTCACCAAAGCCTGGTTGAGCAAAAACATGCAACAAACCAACATCTGCATGTTGTTTGGTTGCCTGTATTGCATCAATGGCCATTTTAGGCCCAGTTGTTTGGTTGCCCGCATTTGTGTTTAAGGGATGAGCAGATGCAAACCACAGTTGTTTGGCTGCACATGTTTGTGTCCTGCTCCACCACATTAGACACAACAACAGGCAGAGCACTAGCAGCACATAAACTAGCAAGTAAACAAGGTAACAACAGATAAACAAGCAACTAAATATGCATACTAACAGATTCACAACAAACAGGCATTTTAAAGAGAGCAGGGGCATTCCATGCCCCCTGCTTCACCACAAGGTGCTGAACCCTGGACAAAATATTAACAAATTCACGCCAAGTTCTTTGATCACCGCAGTAAACTAACTACGAGTCCATACTAACTACTTTAGAGGGTGAATTCAAGGTCACCGATGTAGTTGTGCCTGGTGCAGCGCACCCTGCACCCGATGGAGCTGTCGTGGTTGTAGATTTGGACCTTGAGACCTAGGCCAGAAATGCGCAGCACGACGAGGTCGTCGGGGACGATCCTGTGGTGGCGGCAGACTAATGCCATGGCCAAGCACCATCTGGCCCTCAAAGCTCTGAACCTGCACCCAGAATTCGCACCACTTATTGGAAGACAGCCAGACGACGCGCTTGGTCTTGATCAAGAGCCACTGCCTCATCACCTCCTGGAACTTGGGAGGCATGACGAGCATGGCCAGATCCTCCTCTTCCATGATTTGCACGTAAAACCGAAGCGGCTCTCGGGGCCCCTCCTCATGGCGGGTCCTAGGAGCTCTTCCCCTTGAACGTGGTTGGCTCATGAAGGCAACCCTGCCAGGCAGGTTCACCCTTTGAGCTAGCGGTTCATGGGGATGTAGTCCACGACGGCCTCAGCGCCAGCGACGACATGGGCTCCTCCGCCGGCCCTATCCCACTCCGTCTTCATCACCTTATCAGGTAAGATGACATGGATTAGTAACAGGGTATTGGCAGCATGCTACATTTGTACTAGTGCCTAAAGTAGCAAACACATTGGTCCTACCTACAATGCGAACCATGCACGTAAATCTAGCATGCATATTTGTACTAGAACCCTAAGCAGGAACATCAAAGACAACATAGCACCAATATAGCTAGCATGCCCATGAGCCCTAAGCATGAACATGAAAAACACACCAATCTAGATAACATGCACATGAACACTTAGCGGGAACATCAAAGATAGCAACAATATGGCTAACATCATGAACACATTGTTGCGCGTGAGCAGTAATCATGAACATCAAACACAATCTAGCATGCCCAAGAACACATTGTACATCATGAGCACTAAGAAGACACCAATCTTGCATGCCTATGAACACTACTAAGCATGAACATCAAACACAGCACCTATTTGCCATGCCCATTAACACATTGTACATCATGAGCACTCCAATCTTGCATGCCTATGAACACTACTAGGCATGCACATCAAACATAGAAACTACCCTGCCTATGAACAGTACCACACAAGAAGGGATCGAATCGAACCGATTCACTGGCATGCTAATGATGAAACCCCTAACCTACAAATTACGAGCAGAGGGAGATTTGGTTCTTACCGTAGTGGATGTAGCTCGAGCATACGCCGGCTGGGGAGAAAACCCGGGCGGGAAGGAGATGGAGGACGAAGAGGAGGAGCCGCCAATGCCGACGGCTGTGCTCGTGGCCACGTGCGCGGTCGAGGAGGAGGGCGTCGACACCCATTGGCCTGCCACGATGCCCGGAGAAAACCCTTGGGTAGGGGTAAACCAAAAATGGCCTGCCACGACATCCATTGCCCCCCCCCCTCCACCACGCACATAGGGGTTCCGAGCAGCGGCGCCATCGAACCCAGGACCACGAGGTCCGGTACCGGCGGCGGAGCCGGAGCGGCCGGCACCGCATTGACTGGACGAGGCGGCATGGTGCAGGTAGGAGACGACGCGTGCAGAACCTGCCTGAGATCGACCCCCTGAATTTGCCAAGCCGGCAACCCACTGCTCTTGGATGCGGTTGGCGGAGCTGATGGTGTTCAGCGGGCGGCGCGGGGGCGGGCGACTCATCAAAAGAGAGGAGCGGAGAGGACGCGCGGTGAGAGGAGAGTGAGGAAGCGTGGTGTGAAAGGGAGTGGGCGATGAAAGATGAGAGGGGTGGGAGTTATGAGCAGTCCCGTCCATCTCTCGCGCTTCCCTAGGCGTGCAACAAGGAGACACGCGTGGCCACGCTCGGCCTAGCTGTGAAGAAGCTGCATATTCGGCAATAGCTCGCGGGCCTGACCTGGCCCGGGACTGCTCTATGTTTCGTGCGGGCCGAGATGTGGGTGCAGCCCAGACAACCAAGCTGCTAATTTTCGTCCCGCGCGGGCCTGGTTGGCCCAAATTCGAGCAACCAAATGCGTCCTCCTTGGTCTCACAGAAGGCAGGGTATAGCTTTTCCGAGATTTGACTAGCTGGATGCACTCTAGCCACAAAGATTGAAAATCCCATTTGGAGTTTGGACGCCCCTCCACCTTCTAGTACTGTAGATACAAGCTATTACAAGCCTAATTGCCGCAAAAGAAAAAGGTACTCCCTGTGTATATAAAGATCTTTTAGATCACTGCTCTAGTGGTCTAAAAGATGTTATATTAGTTTACAAGTAGTAGCTAGAGCCTGAATTTTGCCGTTGTCAGTGACAAACGGATAGCGACGACGACATCCGATCCATTGGCGCTGCAACCAGCATCTACCCAACTAATCCCATGCCGTCTCGATCGATGACAGTTTGTGTCATGCTCCTACGTACTGTCTCGTTGTCCCACCACCCACTCGTAGCTAGCTAGCTTCCACATAACGCATCCTTCCTTGCTCCGGCCGGTCGCTGCAACCCCAGAACCACCATTCCAACTCCAACTACGCCACATAAAATACGCAGTTCCGATCCGAGGTGTGCATGTTGGGACTGCACTGCACACCAGACCCAAGCTAGCTAGTTCGCCAACCCCATCTAACAACGTGGGAAAGCAAAGCAAAGCAAAGCGGGGAGGGTACGTAACGGGATGCATGGCTGGACCTGGATATTTTTCCTACCTAAAAGCCACCCAGTCTTGCCCTCGTCTCTCCAAACTGCGCCTGGCCCCATCTGGTTAACGGCTTCGATCGATCGATCCAGCGAGCGAGGGTCAACGACTGATAAATAAAACTCTCTTGATGCAGGCACATCCTTTCTCAAAATGTTATATAGCGAACATGCTCTCGGAGGGACCGTCCGGCCGGATGATCTAGGGCTCTAGGCCTCCTATCCTAGAGCGAACGGTCCAAACGGAGCGAACAAACGTCCAGAGCGCGACATTGCATGGCAATTACAAAAAGGAAAAAAAAATGTGGCAACTTCTTCGCGTACCATGACGTTTTTTTCTGCTCTAGCATGGCAACACCTGAACATGCGTGTCTACTTACTCAGTTGCATCATGGCGAATCATTCGGTCATAACATGGCAATTTTTTTCTACCAGTATGGCAATTACTGAACGCATGGCAAATTCTCTCTTCACAACATGGCAATTTATAGCTCTTTTATCATACAGCATGGCAGGCCTCTAGCGGTGCGTGAGGAAGAGGGCGCAGGGCGTCTGGCTAGAGCCTCTTAGAGCGAACGTACTACAATTCCAAAGTTACTGCGATTTGTACAATTCCAAAGTTTAAAAGTACTCTCTCCGTCCGAAAATACTTGTCATCAAAATTGATAAAAAAAATGTATCTAGAACAAAAATGCATCTAGATACACCCCCTTTTATTCAGTTTGAAGACAAGTATTTTCGGACGGAGGGAGTAACTGGTAAAGTGGTCATACTTGATAACTACTCCCTCCGTCCGTCTCAAAATGTAAGACTTTTATTTTGACACTGAGAGAAGAGAAGAGGCGGCTCATCCACCGACAGAGACGTGACGAAACGCACGCACGCACGCACGAGGAAGCGGGAGAGACCACCGGCTACATAAATGGAGGCGAGCATGCGTTTCTTCCACCATCATCAGCCGCTTCACTGCGCTGCAAACTGACCCCGGCCCGGCCCGCCCCGCCCCCTTCGCCTCCCCCTCCTCGCCGGCCGGCCATGTCGCCCGTCAAGGCCGAGGACCTGGTGCCGCACCCCTGCAGGGAGCAGTTCGCCGAGCTCGACTACTGCATCACCAGCCCGCCGCCATGGAGTGCGTGCCCTCGCCACTCACTCATCCGCAGCTAGCCGGTAGGCCGGTTCACCAATGGCTTCGAGCTCTGACTGACGTCTCTGCCTGCTTCTCCTTTGCCGCATGCAGTCACCACGGTGGTCGTCGCGTTCCAGCACTACCTGGTCATGCTCGGCACCACCGTCATCATCGCCACCATCCTCGTCCCCATCATGGGCGGCGGCCATGTGAGCCTCATCTTCCTTCCCTTCCCTTCCCTTCCCTTCACGCGCGCTCCTCCTCGTCGTGACCATCGTCGTGCGCATTGCAGGAGGAGAAGGCGATCGTGATCCAGACCATCCTCTTCCTCGCCGGGATCAACACGCTCCTGCAGGTGCACTTCGGCACACGGCTCCCGGCCGTCATGGGCGGCTCCTTCACCTACATCTACGCCGCCGTCGCCATCATCATCAGCCCGCGATACATCCTCTTCATCGGCGCCCCTTTCGAGGTCCGGCCCGCGTTTCTGCGCTTCTCCCTGCTGCTCTGTCCCGCCCTGTCCTGTCCTGCTCCTGCGCTGCAGCGGTTGGTGGCTGCACGACTGACTGACTCATCGACCGATGCTGTTCTCTTTCAGAGGTTCGTGTACACCATGCGGTCGCTCCAGGGCGCGCTCATCATCGCCGGCGTCTTCCAGGCCGTCATCGGCTTCTTCGGCATATGGAGGGTCTTCATAAGGTCGTCCAACGGTTCCTCGCTCCCTCCCCTCACGCCACCGTCTCCGATCCCTGTCAAAACCCTCTCTCTGTTGCTAGTTGCACTGACGATGCTTGAGCTTCTCATGCCAGGTTCCTGAGCCCCCTCGCCGCTGTCCCCTTCGTCACCCTCTCCGCGCTCGGCCTCTTCTACTTCGCCTTCCCAGGGGTAAAGACACGAGCTCTTGATGCCATGGCTGTCGTCACTCTTGCTTCTGTTTGGATTGTTCCCCTCTTGATTCAGTATCTGAATTCTGTCAACACACTTTGGCCGTCCTGCAGGTCGCCAAATGCATCGAGATCGGTCTACCGACGCTCGTTCTGCTCCTAATATTCTCAGAGGTATCAGGAGGAATTGGTCTGTTTTTCTCTAGACTAGATTTGTAACTGAGAATTCATTTCCTGACCTCCTGTCTCTTCTTTTGCCCTTGCAGTACGCGTCCCATTACTTTGCCAAAGGGAGCTTCGTGTTCGGCCGGTGCGCGGTGCTGGTGACGGTGATCATCGTGTGGATCTTCGCCGAGATACTGACGGCGGCCGGCGCCTACGACGAGAGGAACCCCGTAACGCAGTTCAGCTGCCGCACCGACCGCTCCGGCCTCATCCACGCCGCGCCCTGGTATGGCCTCTGACTCTGAACCCTTACTGCCTAGTCCTCATGCTCCTTGGAGTGGCTCACTGACATGCGCATCCTGCTGCTTTTGCCATGAGCAGGGTCAGGTTCCCTTACCCGTTCCAGTGGGGATACCCCATCTTCTGCGCGCAGGACTGCTTCGCCATGATGGCCGCTTCCTTCGCTTCGCTTATTGAGGTACGTGCACATCTTCAGTTCTGCACTTCAGTGAAATTGGGACTGTATCAGATCGCCGCAATTCGGCGAAACAGAGTAGCATTAGGTACAAGGAATTTCTTGGGTTTAGTCTGATGAACAGTTCTACTTTCAGTCTACCGGCACCCTAATCGCAGTGTCAAGATACGCAGGCGCAACATTCGTCCCGCCTTCTGTTTTCGCTCGTGGAATTGGCTGGCAGGTACTTGAATAACACAAAATTAAAAGCTTGAATCTTCTCATGAATATTTTGCTGCCAGCACACTCACTGCCAAGCAACTTCCAAACTATCAGGGTATATCTATCATACTAGATGGGATGTGCGGTACGTTGACAGGCACAGCAGCTTCAGTGTAATGAGCTCTACATCTACCCCAGTACCTTCAGTCTGCTGAGAACCACTGCTCGTAAATCACCTAAATTGAAGTATCTAACTGATTTTCCTTGTTTGATCGTGTAGTGAGAACTGCGGTCTACTGGCCTTGACGCGAGTTGGAAGCAGACGAGTCATCAAGATTTCCGCTTTGTTCATGATCTTCTTCTCGCTGTTTGGTACTGCTCCTATTCTCTGGATCTTTCAGCACTATCAGTGATCAGTGATCACCATTTATAGTCAGCGACTTCATTTGGCTGACATGGCTTAACAATCAACAGGAAAATTTGGAGCAATTCTTGCATCTATTCCGTTGCCGATTTTCTCTGCACTTTACTGTGTTCTCTTTGCTTATTCAGGTGAGCATTACATACCAATCCACCAGAGTTTTATGGAATCAAATCCTTGAATGTTCATAACATTTTTATTCCATTGATCTTGTTTTCTGCCTGAAACAGCTGCTGCAGGCCTCTGCTTCCTTCAATACTGCAACCTTAACACCCGGAGAAGCAAGTTTATACTCGGCATCTCCTTGTTCCTGGGGCTATCCATACCACAGTACTTCCGGGAGTTCGAGACATTCTACGGCTTTGGACCAGCTCACACACGTTCACTGGCGGTATGTAGACTCAACTACAGGGTGACACAACCTAGTTATTATAAATATAACTTTCACACTGATCATGACCTAAACCTTATCTTGTCCATTGAAATTTCAGTTCAATGTCATTGTCAACGTGATATTCTCCTCGCCCGCGACTGTTGCTGCCATACTTGCCTACCTTCTCGATTGCACGCACCTCTACTGGGAACCCCATGTGAGGAGGGACAGGGGCTGGCTGTGGTTGGAGAAATTCAAGTCCTACAGGCATGATGGCAGAAGCGAGGAGTTCTACGCTCTACCATATGGTATGAGCAGGTACTTCCCCTCGCTCTAGGAGAGGTGACGATGCGAGGATGAAGTGGTGGGAGGTAGAATTTAGACGGTGATTCAGGGGATCATCAGTATATGCAGCAATATGTGATGTTTTGATTCTAGCATGCAAAACATTTTGGATGAGAAATGTAGCATACTCACTGTGATATTCGGATGAGGATACTGTCATATCAACCAAGGGGAGCTAGCAATTCTTCTACACCAGTTTAACCCTTTTGCTTTTGTCTTGTCTCTGATTTGAAATAGCAGAACACAAACACCTTGTAGTTTGATTTTATCGCTGACGGGCAACAGCACATGTATACCTTCCATGAGGAATTGGATTGAGGAAACAGGCATCAGTTAGTAAACCAGAAACAGCAGAATGTATATGTTTCATGAGGAATTGAATTGAGGAAACATGCATCAGTCAGTAAATCAGTTAATTCTAGTTCACCATCCTCACCTGCAATTCCATGCCTTTTTGTTTATGCGATCTGTTTGGAACCCAATAATCTTGTGCCAGTTTCACAAAAAAATGATAATGATTTAATTGCAGCAGGAATCTACAGAGATTACAATATTACTCTAAAACCATTCTGGCAATAGCTAAGTCCAGCAAACCAATTTGACAATCTCAAAGCCCGCAAACCCTACATGGACACCTATGCACTTCATATTTATAAATAAGAGCTAGCACCTTCATTACATGAAAATCTACCACTGGCACATGTTACCTCTTATTACTACTATATATACTTCCTGTCTATGGAAAGTTTCCGACTTCAGAACGGAACGGCACAGCAGTGGGCACCCAGACGCCGCAGTGCTGCCTTGCGGCGCCATTCACTCAGTAACATGAGGAATTGAATTGTGCATCAGTCGGTAAATTTTCACAATGACCAGTGAATTTATTGCAGATACAAGTCAATTCTAATTCACCATCCTCACCTGCAATGCCACCCTTTTTTGTTAATGCAATGTGTTTGGAAAGCAAGGATCTTGGCAAATTCCCACCAAAAAATTACAACAACTTAATTACAGCAGGAATCTACAGGGATTACAATGTTTATTACCCGAAAACCAATCTGGTGATAATAAAGCCTGGCAAACCAATTTGGCAATCTCAAACACCTATATTCTACTTATAGATAGGATTTAGCACCTTCACTTGTTGAAAATCTACCACTGGCACATGTTACCACATATTACTATATATACTTCCTGTCTACGGAATGTTTCCGACTTCGGTGCGGACTGGGACAGCAGCAGCCTTGGGCACCCAGATGCAGCCCTGCTGCCTTGCGGCGCCATTCGCTCGGCTGTGATCACCAGGGCGACGCCGCCCATGGGAGATCCTCGCATCACACGGCTTCTGCTGGGCCACGGCTCTCATCTCCACAACTGGCTGCTTCTCTAAGCCATTGGAATCTGCCTCCTGGTTCATCTCTTGACCACTGCTGCTCCTTCGATTGATACTGCTATCAGCAGCCGGATGCGGCTGCGCTCTAATCTCGGCCACCACCTGCTTCTCCCCAAAGTCCTCGGATTTTGCCTTCCTGTTCATTCCTTGATCACGGCTACTTGTTGGATAGCTACTGCTGTCAGCAGCCGTATGCGGCTGCGCCCTCATCTCAACCGCCGGCTCCTTCTCCCCAAAGTCCTCAAATTCTGCCTTCCTGATCATTCCTTGACCACTGCCCCTCCTTCTGTTGCTGCTGCTCTCAGTGAGCGGATGCGATTGGGCCTTCCCCTCCACCTCCGGCTGCTTTCCCCCAAGGCCATTGGATTTTACTTCCCAGATGGTTCCTTGACCATCGCCGTTCCTCCGGCCGCGGCTGCCCGGCCGTGGCTGGTCCCTCCTCCCGTTCGGCCAATCGCCGCTCGGTGCTGCGCCTGCCTGCCTTCCTCCTGAGGGTTTATTCTTCTTCTTCCACTTGTTAACCGACTTGACTCCCTGCAATGGTGAATCCTCAGCTGCCTCGCCCTGTGAGCTTGCCGAAGCTTTTCCTGCGCTCTGATTACTCGATCCAGCCTTCCCCTTGTTCTCCGAATCAACGACTCGCGGTGGCGATGCCGTTACCGCCTCAACCAATGAGCCGGCCATGGCTGTTTCTGTGCTCCGGCCATCGAAACCTTTCTTCCCCTTGTGCTTGTACCTGGGCTTGACGCCGCCTCGGTATGAAGCAGTGTCCACCTCGGCCAGCTCGCCTGGCAAGCTGCTCGTCCCCAATGCCGTGCCCTGACATCCAGAGGCCTCCCCCTTGCCCTTCTCCTCCGGCTTGCCGCCGGTAGCTGTCTCGGCTGGGTCGCCGGCAATCAAACCCGCGGAGGCCTTCCCCTTCCCCTCATCCCGCGCCTTGCCTCCACCTCCGCCGCCTAGGGTTCCATTGGCCGCGTCGCCGCCCGGCCCCTTGCTGCCTCCCGCGGCGCCACCACTATTCACGGCCGAACCCTCCCCGCGCGGCGGCGGAGGGCGATGCGCCACGACCACCACGCGGGGCCTCTCATTATACCTGAAGGGGGCACGCGACGACGAGGAGGAGCCCTTCATCTCCGCCGCCGCCGCCGCATCCCTAACCCTCCTTGCCGCGGCGGCCTCCTCCTCCTCCTTAGCCCTCCTCGCGGCGGCCTCCGCCTCCGCCTCCTTCCGCAGCTGCCGCTCCTGCTCCTCCTCCTCGGCCTCCCTCCTGGCGGCGGCCTCCTCCGCCTCCTGGCGCCGCCGCCGCTCCGCCTTCTCCTTGAGGCGGAGCTCCTGGAGGTCCCGGAGGCTTACGTAGTTGGGAGGGATGAGGGGCCTGTCCCGCCTCGGCCCCGCGCGCCGCGACGGCGCCGCCGCGTCCATCCCCTCTCCTCTCCGGCGATCGCCGCAAGGGGAAAAGGACTGGCGTTACTGGTTGGAGCTAACACTAATTTTTTTTCCTGGCTCTCCTCGGTGAGGAAAGAAATAAAATATTCCCGTCGCCCCACCACCCGTGACCCGTGTGGTTTTATGGCGTTGAAACTGTGGGCCTGCTGCACCTTCTGCCCACCGGCTTCACAAAGTTCAGTCAACCCCACAAGAAGATTCAGGCATGGGACACATGGTACAGGACGGCTCTAGTATTTACTGTTCCTAAATAGTACAAATCTTTTTAAAGATTTTAATATGGACCGCATATCAATGTATGTAGACGCAGTTTAGAGTGTAGATTCACTCATTTTGCTTCGTATGTAATCCATATCTGAATCTCTAGACTTATGTTTAGGGACGGAGGGGGTGTTTAGGGAACCGGTGGTGACGGTTTACTCATGGTTTCACACCTCATCCTCGTCCCTCTTCATAAACCCTAAGATAGCGGGCATTTTACAAAACCATGTGAGCTCGCACCATGCAATAAAGGCGCCATCAGTCAGGAAAAAGAAGAAGGACCCACTTATTCCACTCGGAGAGACCGAACCAGGCAACAAAAAAAAAGAAAAACTGAAGGAAGTTCGAGCGCTTAAGACCACTCGCTGGATGATATGGTCAATCTCTTTGGACAAAGGTTTCAAACCACCAACTCTTTAGAAATCTCTGGTTTGATTGATGCCGTTCTAAATGGTAGTCGTATAGAAAAACCGCTTTCAATTCCTACGAACGGTCATCCCCTCTCCATAGCTGGTATGTGCATGCATCAATTTGTAGTTACAGCCACAATATGGTTTTCCAACCAAGAGAAATCAATGATCACGTTCCGTTTTCATGCAGTGGCCCTTGATATGCCATAATCCTCGGTCTAGCCACAATGGCCCGCCCGCCCACCGGGCGGCATCGCCCTTGGTTGTTATATCCCTCTATCTAGTTCCCACGCGCAATTGCGCCCCTCTCCTCCTGCTTCGTTGAATGTTGGTACCGCAAAACGACGAAGGTGGATCCCCTTTGGGGCTACGAGGCAGTCGTGTCAACGCATAGTGGTCGGGTGGATGTTTCGTCATAGACCCAGCTGTGTCGTCATGCCATCGTCGTGTTTTCACATTTCATGATTGGCCATGGAGTCACGGGTCCGAGGAAGCCATGTATTCATGTTAGGTCATCACACGTCACTTACCCCATCATGTAAGAACTTCTTCTCCTCCGCCGCGGCGACCGCCTCCTCCTCATGCCACCGCCGCTCCTCCTTGGCCCTCTTTGCCTCGGGCCCCTCCTTTCGCAGTCGCCGCTCCTCCTCCTCCTCAGCCTCCCTCCTCGCGGCGGCCTCCTCCTCCTCCTCCTAGCGCCACCGCTGCTCGGCCTTCTCCTTAAGGCGGAGCTCCTGGAGGTCTCGGAGGCTGACGTAGTTGGGGGGATGAGAGGCATGTCCTTGTTGGAAATACGCCCTAGAGGCAATAATAAAATGGTTATTATTATATTTCCTTGTTCTTGATAATTGTCTATTGTTCATGCTATAATTGTGTTATCCAGAAATCGTAATACATGTGTGAATACATAGACCACAACATGTCCCTAGTGAGCGTCTAGTTGACTAGCTCGTTGAACAATAGATGGTTACTGTTTCCTGACCATGGACATTAGATGTCATTGATAACGAGATCACATCATTGGGAGAATGATGTGATGGACAAGACCCAATCCTAAGCATAGCACAAGATCGTGTAGTTCATCTGCTAGAGCTTTTCTAATGTCAAGTATCATTTCCTTAGACCATGAGATTGTGCAACTCCCGGATATCGTATGAGTGCTTTGGGTGTACCAAACGTCACAAGTAACTGGGTGGCTATAAAGGTGCACTACAAGTATCTCCGAAAGTGTCTGTTGGGTTGGCACGAATCGAGACTGGGATTTGTCACTCCGTATGACAGAGAGGTATCTCTGGGGGCCACTCGGTAATGCATCATCATAATGAGCTCAATGTGACTAAGTAGTTGGTCACGGGATCATGCATTACAGAACGAGTAAAGTGACTTGCCGGTAATGAGATTGAACAAGGTATTGGGATACCGACAATCGAATCTCGGGCAATTAACGTACCGATTGACAAAGGGAATTGTGTACGGGATTGCTTGAATCCTCAACATTGTGGTTCATCCGATGAGATCATCGTGGAACATGTGGGAGTCAACATGGGTATCCAGATCCCGCTGTTGGTTATTGGCTGGAGAGCTGTTGATACGTCTCCAACGTATCTATAATTTTTGATTGCTCCAAGCTACTTTATCTACTGTTTTAGGAAATATTGGGCTTTATTATCCACTTTTATATTATTTTTGGGACTAACCTATTAACCGGAGGCACAACCCAGATTTGCTGTTTTATGCCTATTTCAGTGTTTCGAGGAAAAGGAATATCAGACGGAGTCAAAACAGAACGAAATCAACTGGAGAAGTTATTTTTGGAAGGAAAGCTACCGGACGGACTTGGACCCCACGTCAGGAGCCAAGGGAGGTGCTCACGAGGGTGGGGGGCGCCCCCCTGGGCGCGCCCCCTGCCTCATGAGCACCCCGGAGGTCCACCGACGTACCCCTTGCACCCATATATACCTACGTACCCTAAAACTTCCAGAACAGAAGATAGATCGGGAGTTCCGCCACCGCAAGCCTCTGTGGCCACCAAAAACCTCTCGGGAGCCCGTTCCGGCACCCTGCCGGAGGGGGATCCCATCACCGGTGGCCGTCTTCATCATCCCGGCGCTATCCATGACGAGGAGGGAGTAGTTCACCCTCGGGGCTGAGGGTATGTACCAGTAGCTATGTGTTTGATCTCTCTCTCTCGTGTTCTCTCTCGTGTTCCTCTATGGCACGATCTTGATGTATCCCGAGCTTTGCTATTGTAGTTGGATCTTATGATGTTTCTCCCCCTCTACTCTCTTGTGATGAATTGAGTTTCCCCTTTGAAGTTATCTTATCGGATTGAGTCTTTTATGAGAACACTTGATGTATGTCTTGGTGATCAACTTGCGGGTTTCGTGACATTGGGAACCTATGCATAGGGGTTGGCAAACGTTCTTGACTCTCCGGTAGAAACTTTGGGGCACTCTTTGAAGTACTTTTATGTTGGTTGGATGAATCTGAGATTGTGTGATGCATATCGACTAATCATGCCCACGGATACTTGAGGTGACAATGGAGTATCTAGGTGACATTAGGGTTTTGGTTGATTTGTGTCTTAAGGTGTTATTCTAGTACGAACTCTTTTATAGATCGATCTGAAAGAATAACTTTGAGGTGGTTTCGTACCCTACCATAATCTCTACGTTTGTTCTCCGCTATTAGTGGCTTTGGAGTGACTCTTTGTTGCATGTTGAGGGCTTGTTATATGATCTATCTATGTTATTATTGTTGAGAGAACTTGCACTAGCAAAAGTATGAACCCTAGGCCTTGTTTCCTATCATTGCAATACCGTTTATGCTCACTTTTACCACTTGTTACCTTGCTGTTTTTATTATTTTAGATTACAAAAACCCATATCTACTATCTATTTTGCACTTGTATCTTCATCTCTTCGCCGAAATAGTGCACCTATACAATTTATCATTGTATTGGGTGTGTTGGGAACACAAGAGACTCTTTGTTATTTGGTTGCAGGGTTGTTTGAGAGAGACCATCTTCATCCTACGCCTCCTAAGGATTGATAAACCTTAGGTCATCCACTTGAGGGAAATTTGCTACTGTCCTACAAACCTGTGCACTTGCAGGCCCAACAACGTCTACAAAAAGAAGGTTGTGTAGTAGACATCAAGCTCTTTTCTGGCGCCGTTGCCGGGGAGGTTAGCGCTTGAAGGTATATCTTTAGATATTGCAATCGAATCTTTTTGTTTCTTGTTTTAGCACTAGTTTAGTTTATAAAAGAAAACTACCAAAAAAATGGAGTTGAGTTTGTCTCATACGCTTCATCTTTTTAATATCTTTCGTGAGTATGATGGAAAGGATAATTGTGCTCAAGTGCTAGAAGAAGAAATCTCTAAATTGTTTGGCACTAAATATGTGAATGATGAGTATGATTGCAATGTTGTTAGTATGAATTCCTTGAATATCCATGATGCTAATGATATGCAAAGCCACAAGCTTGGGGAAGCTATGTTTGATGAAGATGATATTTTTTGTCCCCCAAGCTTTGATGAGCAAATTTACTATGATGAAAGCATGCCCCCTATCTATGATGATTATTGTGGAGACACGTATGCTTTAAAGAATAATGATAATCATGAAACTTGTCATCTTGATCTTATTTTTCAATCATATGATAGTTATTTTGTTGAGTTTGCTCCCACTACTATTAAAGAGAAGAATTTTCTTATGTGGAGAGTAGTAAATTTTCTATGCTTGTAGATCATGAAGAGAATGCTTTAGGTGCTGGTTATATTGTTGAATTCATTCATGATGCTAATGAAAATTATTATGAGGGAGGAACATATGCTTGTAGGAATTGCAATAATGTCAAGTTTCCTCTCTATGTGCTTAAAATTTTAAAGTTATGCTTGTTTTACCTTCATATGCTTGTTGATTATTGTTCCCCTAAGTTGTTTGCTCACAAAATCCCTATGCATAGGAAGTGGGTTAGAATTAAATGTGCTAGTCATATGCTTCATGATGCTCCCGTTATGTTTCAATTCTTATCTTCCATGTGAGCATCATTGCCATCATCATGCCTAGCTAAAAAGGCATTAAAGAAAAGCGCTTGTTGGGAGACAACCCAATATTTATCCTTACTGTTTTTGTGTGTACACATGATTATGCTACTGTAGTAATCATGTTTTATAACTTTTGTTTCAATAAAGTGCCAAGTAGAACCTTTGGGAAGACTTGGGTGAAGTTTATGTGATCTTGCTGTGAAAAACAGAAACTTTAGCGCTCACGAGATTAGCTGCCATTTTTTACTGTAGAGTGATTTTAGGTTGATTCTTTTTGAAGATGATTAATAGACAAATTACTCAGGTCCAGAAATTTATTTCGTAATATTTGGGGTTCCAGAAGTATACGTTTGATACAGATTACTACAGACTGTTCTGTTTTTGACAGATTCTGTTTTCTATGTGTTGTTTGCTTATTTTGATGCATCTATGGCTAGTATTAAGTGGTATGAACCATAGATAAGTTGGAATACAGTAGATATTACACCAATATGAATTTAGAATGAGTTCATTACAGTACCTAAGTGGTGGTTTTATTTTCCTATACTAACGGAGCTTACGAGTTTTTGTTTTGAGTTTTGTATGGTTGAAGTTTTCAAGTTTTGGGTAAAGATTCGATGGACTATGGAATAAGGAGTGGAAAGAGCCTAATCTTGGGGATGCCCAAGGCACCCCAAGTTAATATTCAAGGACAACCAAGCAACTAAGCTTGGGGATGCCCCGGAAGGCATCCCCTCTTTCGTCTTCGTTCATCGGTAGCTTTACTTGGAGCTATATTTTTATTCGCCACATGATATGTGTTTTGCTTGGAGCGTCATTTTATTTTGCTAGTTTTTGCTTGCTGTTATTTAGAATAATGTTTTGCATCTTTAGTTTCAATAAAAAGGTCAAGGATAGCCTTTGCCATGCTTATTTTGCTAGTTTGCATGTTGCTGTTTGAAAACAGAAAGTTTACCGCTGTTGCAAAAATTCCCTAAAAAAGTCAGAGAATGGTATAACGTTGAATCTTTTTGCATATTAAGCTCTGATAAATTTATTACAGTGGGAATTTTAGTTCATAATTTTTGGAGTCAGAGAAGTATTGATACCCTTGCATTCTTTACAGACTGTACTGTTTTGGCAGATTGCTGTTATGGCTGCATTGTTTGCATATGTTTGCTTATTCAATGATTCTATTTGAGGATAGGAGTATTAAATATACAGAGGAATTTAGTATTAAATGTTGAATAATAATATTAGTGATTTGTTACAGTAGAATATGATAAGGTTTTGCATTGTTACAGTAGAATATTACAGGTTGGAGCTAACACTATTTTTTTACCTGGCTCTCCTCGGTGAGGAAATAAAATATTCGCGTCGCCCCACCACCCGTGACCCGTGTGGTTTTATGGCGTGGGCCTGCTGCACCTTCTTACCACCGGCTTCAGAAAGTTCAGTCAACCCCACAAGAAGATTCAGGCATGGGACACATGGTACAGGACGTCTTTGGTATTTACTGTTCCTAAATACAAATCTTTTTAAAGATTTTAATATGGACCGCATATCAATGTATGTAGACGCAGTTTAGAGTGTAGATTCACTCATTTTGCTTCGTATGTAATCCATATATGAATCTGTAGACTTATGTTTAGGGACGGAGGGGGTGTTTAGGGAACCAGTGGTGACGGTTTACTCATGGTTTCACACCTCATCCTCGTCCCTCTTCATAAGCCCTAAGATAGCGGGCATTTTACAAAACCCTGTGAGCTCGCGCCATGCAAAAAAGGCGCCGGTTTGATTGATGCCGTTCTAAATGGTAGTCGTATAGAAAAACCGCTTTCAAATCCTACGAACGGTCATCCCCTCTCCCTAGCTGGTATGTGCATGCATCAATTTGTAGTTACAGACACAATATGGTTTTCCAACCAAGAGCAATCAATGATCACGTTCCGCTTCCATGCAGTGGCCCTTGATATGCCATAATCCTCGTTCTAGCCACAATGGCCCACCCGCCCACTGGGCGACATCGCCCTTGGTTGTTATATCCCTCTATCTAGTTCCCACACGCAATTGCGCCCCTCTCCTCCTGCTTCGTTGAATGTTGGTACCGCAAAACGATGAAGGTGGATCCCCTTTCGGGCTACGAGGCAGTCGTGTCAACGCATAGTGTTCGGGTGGATGTTTCGTCATAGACCCAGCTGAGTCGTCATGCCATCGTCGTGTTTTCACATTTCATGACTGGCCATGGAGTCGCAGGTCCGAGGAAGCCATGTATTCATGTTAGGTCATCACACGTCACTTACCCCATCATGTAAGAACTTCTTCTCCTCCGCCGCGGCGGCCTCCTCCTCCTCATGCCGCCGCCGCTCCTCCTTGGCCCTCTTTGCCTCGGCCCCCTCCTTTCGCAGTCGCCGCTCCTCCTCCTCCTCAGCCTCCCTCCTCGCGGCAGCCTCCTCCTCCTCCTCCTGGCGCCGCCGCTACTCGGCCTTCTCCTTAAGGCGGAGCTCCTGGAGGTCTCGGAGGCTGACGTAGTTGGGGGGATGAGAGGCATGTCCCTGTTGGAAATATGCCCTAGAGGTAATAATAAAATGGTTATTATTATATTTCCTTGTTCTTGATAATTGTCTATTGTTCATGCTATAATTGTGTTATCCGGAAATCGTAATACATGTGTGAATACATAGACCACAACATGTCCCTAGTGAGCCTCTAGTTGACTAGCTCGTTGATCAATAGATGGTTACCGTTTCCTGACCATGGACATTGGATGTCATTGATAACGGGATCACATCATTGGGAGAATGATGTGATCGACAAGACCCAATCCTAAGCATAACACAAGATCGTGTAGTTCGTCTGCTAGAGCTTTTCTAATGCCAAGTATCATTTCCTTAGACCATGAGATTGTGCAACTCCCGGATACCGTAGGAGTGCTTTGGGTGTACCAAACGTCACAACGTAACTGGGTGGCTATAAAGGTGCACTACAGGTATCTCCGAAAGTGTCTGTTGGGTTGGCACGAATCGAGACTGGGATTTGTCACTCCGTATGATGGAGAGGTATCTCTGGGGCCCACTCGGTAATGCATCATCATAATGAGCTCAATGTGACTAAGTAGTTGGTCACGAGATCATGCATTACGGAACGAGTAAAGTGACTTGCCGGTAACGAGATTGAACGAGGTATTGGGATACTGAAGATCGAATCTCAGGCAAGTAACGTACCGATTGACAAAGGGAATTTTGTACGGGATTGCTTGAATCCTCAACATCGTGGTTCATCCGATGAGATCATCGTGGAACATGTGGGAGTCAACATGGGTATCCAGATCCCGATGTTGGTTATTGGCTGGAGAGCTGTCTCGGTCATGTCTGCATGATTCCCGAACCCATAGGGTCTACACACTTAAGGTTCGATGACGCTAGGGTTATAAGGAAGATTTATATGTGATTACCGAATGTTGTTTGGAGTCCCGGATAAGATCCTGGACGTCACGAGGAGTTCCGTAATGGTCCGGAGGTGAAGATTTATATATGAGAAGTCATCATACGGTCACCGGAAATATTCGGGGGTATACCGGTATTGTACCAGGACACCGGAGGGGTTCCGGGGGTCCATCGGGTGGGTCCACCTGTTGGAGATCGTTGCAGAAAATAAAAAAATTCTACGCATCAGCAAGATCAATCTATGGAGTTATCTAGCAACGAGAGAGAGGGGGGTGCATCTACATACCCTTGTAGATCGCGAGTGGAAGCGTTCAAGAGAACGGGGTTGATGGAGTCATACTCATCGTGATCCAAATCACCGATGATCCTAGCGCCGAACGGACGGCACCTCCACGTTCAACACATGTACGGAGCAGAGACATCTCCCGCGCCTTGATCCATAAAGGAGGAGGGAGAGGTTGAGGAAGAAAGCTCCAACAGCAGCATGACGGCGTGGTGGTGATGGAGAGGCAGTATTCTGGCAGGTCTTTGCCAAGCTTCTGCGGAGGAGGAGAGGTGTTGGGGAGGGGAGGGGCTGCGCCTTGGAGGTGTGTTTGCAGCCCTCCCCTTGCCCCTCTATTTATAGGGGGGGAGGAAGGGGGCCGGCCCCCTCTAGATGAGATCTAGAGGGGGGCGGCGGCCAAGGGAGGGGGGGCTTGCCCCCCAAGCAAGGGGGGCGCCCCTTTAGGGGTCCCCCCCAACCCTAGGCACATGGGCCCAATGGGGGATGCGCCCAACCCTCTAAGGGCTGGGTACCTTCCCTCTACGGCCCATGAGGCCCTCTGAGAGAGGTGGCCCCTCCCGGTGGACCCCCGGAACCCTTCTGGTGGCCCCGGTACAATACCGGTATGCCCCCGAACTTTTTCGGTGACCATATTACAACTTCCCATATATAAATCTTCACCTCCGGACCATTCCGGAACTCCTCATGACGTCCAGGATCTCATCCGGGACTCTGAACAACATTCGGTAATCACATACAAGTCTTCCTAATAACCCTAGTGTCACCGAACCTTAAGTGTGTAGACCCTACGGGTTCAGGAATCACGCAGACATGACCGAGATAGCTCTCCGGCCAATAACCAACAGCAGGATCTGGATACCCATGTTGGCTCCCACATGTTCCACGATGATCTCATCAGATGAACCACGATGTCGAGGATTCAAGTAACCCCGTATACAATTCCCTTTGTCACACGGTACGTTACTTGCCCGAGATTCAATCGTCGGTATCCCTATACCTCGTTCAATCTCGTTTTCGGCAAGTCACTTTACTCGTTCCGTAATGCATGATCCCGTGAGCAACCACTTGGTCACATTGAGCTCATTATGATGATGCATTACCGAGTAGGCCCAGAGATACCTCTCCGTCATACGGAGTGAAAAATCCCAGTCTCGATTTGTGCCAACCCAACAGACACTTTTGGAGATACATGCAGTGCACCTTTATAGTCACCCAGTTACTTTGTGACGTTTGGTACACCCAAAGCACTCCTACGGCATCTGGGAGTTACACAATCTCATGGTCCAAGAAACTGATACTTGACATTAGAAAAGCTTTAGCAAATGAACTACACGATCTTGTGCTATGCTTAGGATTGGGTCTTGTCCATCACATCATTCTCCTAATGATGTGATCCCGTTATCAATGACATCCAATGTCCATAGTCAGGAAACCATGACTATCTGTTGATCAACGAGCTAGTCAACTAGAGGCTCACTAGGGACATGTTGTGGTCTATGTATTCACACATGTATCACTGTTTCTGGTTAATACAATTATAGCATGAACAATAGACAATTATCATGAACAAGGAAATATAATAA
>NC_057804.1:27640275-27671106 GCF_018294505.1 Triticum aestivum | reverse complement strand
GGCTTGGGGGGCAAGCCCCCTCCCCCCTTGGCCGCCGCCCCCCTCTAGATCCCATCTAGAGGGGTCGGCCCCCTTCCCCCTTCTCCCTATAAATAGAGGGGGTGGAGGGAGGGGTGCAGCACCACATCCAAGGCGCAGCCCGTCCCCTCCCCAACCCTCTCCTCCTCCGCAAGAGCTTGGCGAAGCCCTGCCGAAGAACTGCCACTCCATCACCACCATGCCGTCGTGCTGCTGTTAGAGCCCTCTTCCTCAACCTCTCCCTCCTCCTTGCTGGATCAAGGCGCGGGAGACGTCACCGGGCTGCACGTGTGTTGAGCGGAGGCACCGTTGTTCGGTGCTAAGATCGGATTTGGCCGCGATCTGAATCGCTACGTGTATGACTCCTCCAACCGCGTTCTTGCAACGCTTCCGACTCGCGATCTTCAAGGGTATGAAGATGCACTTCCCTCTCTCTCGTTGCTAGTTACTCCATAGATTGATCTTGGTGATGCATAGAATTTTTTTAATTTCTGCAACGATCCCCAAGAGTGGCATCATGAGCTAGGTCTATGAGTAGTTTCTATGCACGAGGAGAACACAAATTTGTTGTGGGTGTCGATTTTGTAAATTTACTTGCCACTACTAGTCTTATCTTGTTTCGGCGGCATCGTGGGATGAAGCGGCCCGGACCGACCTTACACGTACGCTTACGTGAGACAGGTTCCACCGACTGACATGCACTAGTTGCATAAGGTGGCTAGCGGGTGTCTGTCTCTCCCACTTTAGTAGGATCGGATTTGATGAAAAGGTTCCTTATGAAGGGTAAACAGAAATTGGCATATCACATTGTGGTTTTGGCATAGGAAAGAAACGTTCTTGCTAGAAACCTATAAGAACCACGTAAAACTTGCAACAACAATTAGAGGACGTCTAACTTGTTTTTGCAGCATGTGTCGTGTGATGTGATATGGCCAAAAGGATGTGATGAATGATATATATGTGATGTATGAGATTAATCATGTTCTTGTAATAGGAATCACGACTTGCATGTCGATGAGTATGACAAACGGCAGGAGCCATAGGAGTTGTCTTAATTTATTGTATGACCTGCGTGTCATTGAATAACGCCATGTAATTACTTTACTTTATTGCTAAACCGTTAGCCATAGTAGTAGAAGTAATAGTTGGCAAGACAACTTCATGAAGACACGATGATGGAGATCATGGTGTCATGCCGGTGACGATGATGATCATGGCGCCCTGAAGATGGAGATCAAAAGGAGCAAAATGATATTGGCCATATCATGTCACTATTTAATTGCATGTGATGTTTATCATGTTTTACATTATATTTGCTTAGAACGACGGTAGCATAAATAAGATGATCCCTCATAAAATTTCAAGAAAGTGTTCCCCCTAACTGTGTGCCGTTGCGAAGGTTCGTTGTTTCGAAGCACCACGTGATGATCGGGTGTGATAGATTCTAACATTCGAATACAATAGGTGTAAGCCAGATTTACACAAGCAAAACACTTAGGTTGACTTGACGAGCCTAGCATGTACAGACATGGCCTCAGAATACAAGGACCAAAGGTGGAACATGAGTCGTATAGAAGATACGATCAACATGAAGATGTTCACCGATGATGACTAGTCCGTCTCACGTGATGATCAGACACGGCCTAGTTGACTAGGATCATGTATCACTTAGATGACTAGAGGGATGTCTATCTGAGTGGGAGTTCATTAAATAATTCGATTAGATGAACTTAATTATCATGAACTTAGTCTAAAATCTTTACAATATGTCTTGTAGATCAAATGGCCCACGCTAATGTTGTCCTCAACTTCAACGCGTTCCTAGAGAAAACCAAGCTAAAAGACGATGGTAGCAACTATACGGACTGGGTCCGAAACTTGAGGATCATCCTCATAGCTGCCAAGAAAGCATATGTCCTTGAAGCACCGCTAGGTGAAGCACCTATCCCAGCGAACCAAGACGTTATGAACGCTTGTAAGTGCATCTAGTACCCCTTAGTGATTTTGGTGTATTGAAGACTTATAGGTTAAGGGACTGATGCGTTTGTGAGTGTACACAGGTCTATAAGTCTATGAGGAGTTTGATATTTACAGAGAAAGTCGACCCCTAAAAATGAAGTTCATCAACTGAAGACTTTGGATTTCTGAAGACTTTCTGAAGACTTTGAAAGTGAAGAAATTGGTGTGACCTTGAAGACTTGGTAATCATTCGAGGAACATGAAGCGTGGAGACTTTTGTTTTCGTAGTTTCATTTTATCTTTCTTGAGTCATAGGAAACACCGTACTGTTAAAGGGGGTCAAGGAAATACTAAGGAAAAATTTCCATGTGATGCTCAACTCAAAATCCTACACCTACCAATCCTTTCGAGTGAAGCCATTGGAAATCTCGCACAGTTCAGCCATATTCTTCAGTGACAGAGACGAAGTTCTTCTGGTATCTGAGGAATTTGTTCTGACTGAGGAGTCAGGAATTCGCCAGTGCGGATTGCCTACAAAGTGAGGAACATGATAGCCCTGAGGAATTCGAACCCCAATATTCCGACCGTTGCTGTGCTACACGCCAGCTGTCCCAAAATATCTACCCACCTAACGGTCATATCAGACAAGGGCATTTATGTCTTATCATGTCGGGCTGCTCCCCGGCTATAAATAGCCGCCCCCTACAACCACTAGCTGGTTGGCTGCTCCGAGAGAAACTAACACTTGTCATTTGAGAGCAACCCATCCTCCGAGGACTTTGGGCAAAAATCATCAAGTGAGGAAATCCCAAACCCAAACCTACAAACCCCAAGTGATTGAGCATCACTGAAGAGATTGATCCTGCGTGGATCCGACGCTTGTTTCCTTTGAAGATTGTGCTTCTTCCAGACGGTTAGGCGTCATGGTCTAGAGCATCCAAGAGGAATTGTGGATCGCCGAGTGACCGAGTTTGTGAAGGTTCGGAAGTCACCTGAAGACTTATCATGAGTGATTGGGCGAGGTCTGTGTGACCTTAGCTCAAGGAGAATACGGTGAGGACTGTGTGTCCGGGACTGGATGTCCTCGAGTTTAAATACTCAGCCGCTCCAACCAGATGTACAACTGAGACAGCAGTTGGAACTAGTCTACCAAATCATTGTCTTCACCGAGCTAACTGGTTCTATCTCCTCAACTCTTTCATTTCCTCATGTATGTTGTTGTGTGTTTGTTCATATCTATTTGAAGACTTTGACTGAAGACTTTCTCAATTTCCTCAGTTCTATTTCTTCAGTCTGTTCGTCTTCTTCCTTGTGTTATCCTGTGTTTACGCTTTCTGTACTCTGTGCTTGTCTTATTTTCATCATGATGACTATGCTTGTGTTTTGTTATGTTCCTTTCCGAGTACTTATTCCGCTGCAAGTAGTTCTTCATTTAGGAATTTCCTCACCAGCAAATTCCTCAGTGAAGAATTCATAAAAATCGCCTATTCACCCCCCTCTAGTCGATATAACGCACTTTCAATTGGAATCAGAGCAAGGTACTCCCTTGTTCTGTGTGATTTTGGTTTAACCACCTGGAGTTCTAGTTATGTCGACTGCAGGACCAAGGAACGTATCCTGCCCCATCTTTGACGGTCATGAGTATCCCCGATGGAAGGCCATGATGAAAAAGCGACTCATGGCTATGGACAGCGAACTGTGGACCGTCACCGAGATCGGACTTACCGATCTATGCAAGATGGCTGAGGCTGATGACATTCGCAAGTACACACTACTTAACCTGACAGCAAAGGATGTCATCTGCTCCAGTCTGTCTCGAAATCAGTTCAAGAACGTCATGCATCTCAATCACGCGAAGCTAATCTGGGACCGTCTCTCTGAGGTCTATGAAGGTCATCGAACTCGTCATGATCCTTGGTTTGAGGATTACGAGGAATCTCTCAATGCGATGACATTCGAACCAGAATCATCATCGTCTAACCCCTGCCTTATGGCAAACAGTGCTGAGGTAACCGTATGCTACCTATTCGAGTCTAGTGATGATGAATCTGGCGATGAATTTGGACCTAGCTATGTTAAACTTGCTTCCCTTGCCACTAAACAACAAAGAGCTTTGGAAAAAGTTCAATAGATGCTAAATAAGAGCGATGATATGTTGGGTGATGAAATGGACCGCACTAAAGACTTAACTGAAAATCTTCAGAGACTTCAGTCTAAGTTTGACAACCTTCAAAGTCATCATAACACTCTCTTATCTGATCATGAGAAGCTTTCTTATGAATTTCTTCAAAGAAAGCAAGATCTTGAGAAGCTAAGAGTGAGTTATGAAGATCTTCAGAAGGAGCGCCATTCATTACTTGCTCAACAAATCAGCGCTACTCAGGAAGAATTTGTTCCTCCATGTCTAAAGTGCATAGAACGTGAATCTGTTAATTCTTCACCTGAATGTTCAAATGCTTCAAACATTACAAATTCTTCACATGTCTCTGCTATCACTAATTCCTCATCTGAGGACATTGCTAGTACTACTAATGATGCAGGGCTGAAGGAATTGTACACAACAGGCATGTACAACAGCCTCCAAGGGCATCAGATTCTTTGTGATGTGCTCAAAAAGCAGATCCTCAACAGGAACCCTAGGAAAGAGGGTATTGCCTTTGAGAGGAAACTCAATGCTGATGGAACATATTGGAACCTGAGAAGTACCCCAAAACCTCATGGGTTGCTGCAAAAGGACCTCCAGTTGATCCATCCAATCTATCTGGCTTTACATGTGAATCTCCTCATTCTTCTGATGAATTATTTGACTCCAACTATAAACTGTTCAAAAATCAGAATGGTGAAGTATTTGCTAGATATGTTGGCACTAACTGCAGGAACGGTTCCCCTATGAAGATAATATGGGTTCCCAAAAGTTATCTTGAAAGTCTTCAGGTGAATGTCCTCATGACATCACCTGTGAAGAACAGGAACCCCAGATCAAATTCTTCATATGGACCTAATTCTTCATATGGATTAAATTCCTCAAAAGGATCAAAGTCCTCATATGATCATCATCGTGCTAACCCTTCTATTTCACAGGGTAGAGCTAAGGTCTATGAATATGAGCATTGTTCTTCAAATTATTATGTTCATAAGTCCTCGAAGAATTTCTCTGCTTACTCATATGCTTACCCTAACCCCTCTTATGTGAATCGAAGCGGACTAGCTTCTATGCCACCTTTCTCATATGGTGCTCACAGAGTGATGAATTCTTTGCCACCCCTCCAGATGTGGGTGTTGAAGAAAAAGAACTAATCTCTTTTTGCAGGGTCAGGTCTCCAGTCGTGCTCAAAACGACTGAAGAATTTGCTGGAGACCTGAACAGTGCCTGAAAGGATGCATGCTAATCATGAAGAAATGAATTTTCATTTCTCACATCCTCATATTGATTTAAATTTGCTTGTGCTTGATGAAATTGAACTGATGATATTGATGTCATATTCTTCACTGATGAAGTATATGAGTTCGTAAGTTGCACTAATTCATCTGCAGGATGATCGGCCCAAAGCAAACGAGTGGGTCCTCGAAAGTGGATGTACAAATCACATGATAGGTGAAAAGAGTCTATCGATGGATGCTCCTTTATCACCGTCACATCTGAAGCATATCATCTTTGTTGACCAAGGCAAAAGTCAGGTATTGGGTCTAGGTAAGGTTGCAATCTCAAAGGATTGACACATGGACAAAGTCATGCTTGTCGAGTCCTTAGGATACAACCTCATGTCTGTCTCAATGCTTTGTGATCTTGATATGGTTGTTGTCTTTGGAAGATATCGTTGTGTTGTGATCATGGAAGCTGACCATTCCAAAGTCTTTGAAGGCTTTAGGAGAGGAGATCTGTATATTGTTGATTTCTCTACAGGACCACAACCAGCCGTGTGCTTACTTGCGAAAGCTTCAGAAGGCTGGCTATGGCATCGACGACTTCGTCATGCTGGCATGAGGAATCTACACACGCTTGCAAAGAAGAAGCATGTCAGTGGCATTGAGAATGTCAAATTCCTCAAGGATCACTTATGCGGAGCTTGTGAAGCTGGAAAGATGACAAAGGCCAAGCATCCAGCGAAGACTGTCATGACTACCACTCGTCCATTTGAATTGCTTCACATGGATCTCTTTGGTCCTAACCACTATTCTGCAATACTTAATGATGCATCTCAATATGGAATTGTTATTATTGATGATTATTCTCGTTACACATGGGTGCACATTGTCACTTACAAACATGAAGTGCAGGAAGTCTTCAAACGATTTTCCTCGAGGGCTTCAACCAACTTTGGTGTGAAGATCAAGCACATCAGAACTGACAATGGGACCGAGTTCAAGAATTCCGGTCTGGATGGCTATCTTGATGAACTTGGTATTACTCATGAGTTATCTGCTCCTTATACTCCTCAGCAGAATGACGTCGTGGAGCGCAAGAACAGAACCCTTGCTGAAATGGCTCGCACTATGCTTGATGAATACAAGACGCCTCGTCGCTTCTAGATTGAGGCAATTGATACTGCGTGCCATGTCATCAACATGGTATATCTTCACAAATTCTTCAAGAAAACTGCTTATGAACTCCTCACTGACAAAAAACCAAATGTGAGTTATTTCAAAGTCTTCGGTGCTAAATGTTGGATTAGAGATCCTCATCACACTTCTAAATTCTCACCGAAAGCACATGAAGGTTTTATGCTTGGTTATGGAAAGGACTCGCACACCTACAAAGTCTTCAACAACGTTCTTCACAAAGTTGTTGAAATTGTAGATGTGCGGTTCGATGAAACTAATGGCTCGCAAAGAGAGCACCTACCTTCTATGATAGATGAACCAGCACCTGGAGATTCTATCAAGTTCAAGGCTACTGAGGATGTCATTCCTACCGAAGAATCTGCTGAAGAATTCATTCCTGATCGTGATGATCACCGAGATGGCGCACCTGAAGAAAATGGTGCTGAAGAAAATGCTCCTGAAGGGAATGCTGATCAAATTCCTCGAAGACAACCCACTCATCCTCTCATTGCTAACGAAGTGCAAATTGAGAAGATCATTGATGACATTGAAGCACCAGGTCCTCTCACTCGCTCAAAATCTTCACATTTATCTAACTTTTGTGGGCACTTTGCTTTTGTCTCTATCTTAGAGCCCACTAAGGTAGATGAAGCATTTCTGGAGCCTGAGTGGATTCAGGCTATGCAAGAAGAATTACATCAGTTCGAGCTCAACAATGTCTGGGAACTGGTCAAACGTCCAGATCCTTGCAAGCACAACATCATTGGCACAAAGTGGATCTACCGCAACAAGAAAGATGAAAATGGCCTTGTGGTGAGGAATAAGGCACGGCTTGTAGCTCAAGGCTACACACAGGTTGAAGGAATTGATTTCGATGAAACTTTTGCACCTGTTGCTAGACTTGAGGCTATTCACATATTACTTGCTTACGCTAACCATCATGATATTATCTTACAACAAATGGATGTGAAAAGTGCATTCCTCAATGGTAAGATTGAGGAAGAAGTATATGTTGCTCAACCCCCAGGTTTTGAAGATCCAAAGAATCCCGACAAAGTCTTCAGACTCAACAAGGCCCTGTATGGCCTCAAGCAAGCCCCTCGGGCGTGGTATGTCACTTTGAAGGAATTCTTCATGAAGAAAGGCTTCAAACCCGGTTCACTCGACCCAACTCTTTTCACTAAATCTTATGATGGTGAATTGTTTGTGTGCCAAATATATGTTGATGATATTATCTTTGGTTGTACTGACCAATGTTATAGTGATGAATTTGCCTATATGATGTGTGAAGAATATCAAATGTCTATGATGGGAGAGTTGAAATTCTTTTTAGGTCTTCAAATTCGTCAATAATACGTCCATTTTGCATCATGCTTTTATATTGATATTTATTGCATTATGGGCTGTTATTTCACGTTATGTCACAATACTTATGGCTATTCTCTCTTATTTTACAAGGTTTATATGAAGAGGGAGAATGCCGGCAGCTGGAATTGGCTGGAAAAGGAGCAAATATTGGAGGCCTATTCTGCGCAACTCCAAAAGTCCTGAAACTCCACATAATATCTTAAAATAAAAAAAAGCATCGCCAAAGATGAAGGCCAGGGGGCCCACACCCTGCTCACGAGGGTGGGGGGCGCGCCCCCCTGGGCGTGCCCCCTACCTTGTGGGCCCCCTAGTGGCTCTCCGACGCCCGTCTTCTCCTATATGGAGTCTTTCGATGAGAAAAAAATAGAAGGCAACCTTTCGGGACGAGACTCCGCCGCCACGAGGCGGAACCTTGGCGGAACCAATCTAGGGCTCCAGCAGAGCTGTTTTGCCGGGGACACTTCCCTCCGGGAGGGGGAAATCATCACCATCGTCATCACCAACGCTCCTCTCATCGGGAGAGGGCAATATCCATCAACATCTTCACCAGCACCATCTCATCTCCAAACCCTAGTTCATCTCTTGTATCCAATTCTTGTCTCCAAGTCCGGGATTGGTGCTAGTAGGTTGCTAGTAGTGTTGATTACTCCTTGTAGTTGATGCTAGTTGGTTTATTTGGTGGAAGATCATATGTTCAGATCCTTTATGCACATTATTACGCCTCTGATTATGAACATGAATATGCTTTGTGAGTAGTTACGTTTGTTCCTGAGGACAAGTGAGAAGTCTTGCTATCAGTAGTCATGTGAATTTGGTATTCGTTCGATATTTTGATAAGATGTATGTTGTCTAGCCTCTAGTGGTGTTATGTGAACGTCGACTACATAACACTTCACCATTATTTGGCCCTAGAGGAAGGCATTGGGAAGTAATAAGTAGATGATGGGTTGCTAGAGTGACAGAAGCTTAAACCCTAGTTTATGCGTTGCTTCGTAAGGGGCTGATTTGGATCCATATGTTTCATGCTATGGTTAGGTTTACCTTAATACTTTTTTTGTAGTTGCGGATGCTTGCAATAGAGGTTAATCATAAGTGGGATGCTTGTTCAAGTAAGAACATCACCCAAGCACCGGTACACCCACATATCAAATTATCAAAGTACCGAACGCGAATCATATGAGCGTGATGAAAACTAGCTGGACGATATTCCCATGTGTCCTCGGGAGCGCTTTTCCTATTATAAGAGTTTGTCCAGGCTTGTCCTTTTCTAAAAAAGGATTGGGCCACCTTGCTGCACCTTATTTATTGTTGTTACTTGTTGCTCGTTACAATTTATCTTATCACAAAACTATCCGTTACCACTTATTTCAGTACTTGCAGAGAATACCTTGCTGAAAACCGCTTATCATTTCCTGCTGCTCCTCGTTGGGTTCGACACTCTTACTTATCTAAAGGACTACGATAGATCCCCTATACTTGTGGGTCATCAAGACTCTTCTCTGGCGCCGTTGCCGGGAAGTGAAGCGCCTTTGGTAGGTGGAATTTGGTAAGAAAAAAATTATTTAGTGTGCTGAAATTTTCTGTCACTTGTTACTATGGAAAGTAATTGTCTGAGGGGCTTGTTCGGGGTATCTTCACCCCGTCCAGTAGAACAAAGAGTTGCTCCTCAACCTACTCAACCTACTGAACCTATTGAAAATGAAACTCCTTTTGAGATTCCTTCGGGTTTGATGGAAAAACTGCTAGCTAATACTTTTACAGGAGATGGAACAAAGCATCCTGATGAACATCTACGCTATGTGGATGATGTTTGTGGACTATTTAAGCTTGCAGGTATACCTGATGATGTTGTTAAGAAGAAGGATTTCCCTTTATCTTTCAAGGGAGACGCATTGACATGGTATAGGCTATGTGATGATATGAGATCATGGAACTATAAAAGATTGAAATTGGAATTTCATCAAAAGTATTACCCTATGCATGTTGTTCATCGTGATCACAATTATATATATAATTTTTGGCCTCGCGAAGGAGAAATCATCGCTCAAGCTTGGGGGAGGCTTAAATCAATGTTATATTCATGCCCCAATCATGAGCTCGCAAGAGAAGTGATTATGCAAAGTTTTTATGCTCGGATTTCTGATAACAATCGCACCATGCTCGATGCTTCTTGTGCTGGCTCTTTTATGATGAAGACTATTGAATTCAGATGGAATTTATTGGATAGAATTAAACGCAACTCTGAAGATTGGGACCTCGACGAAGGTAAGGAGTCAGGTATGACACCTAAGTTTGATTGTGTTAAATCTTTTATGGTTACCGATATTTTCCGTAAGTTTAGCACTAAATATGGACTTGACTCTGAGATAGTAGCTTCTTTCTGTGAATCCTTTGCTACTTATGTTGATCTCCCCAAGGAGAAGTGGTTTAAATATCATCCTCCCATAGAAGTAAAAGTAGTTGCACCTATTAAAGTTGAAGAAAAAATTGTCACTTATAATGATCCTATTGTTCCCACTTCTTATGTTGAGAAACCACCTTTCCCTGTTAGAATGAAGGATCATGCTAAAGCTTCAAATGTTGTTCGTAAAAGCAATACTAGAACTTATACACCTCCTGATTAAGTCAAAGTAGAACCCAATATTGCTATTGTTAAAGATCTCTTGTCTGATAATATTGATGGGCATGTTATTCAATTCCAGGGTGAAACTGCTAGAATTTCTAAACCTTGTGATAGAGATGAACATAGACCTGTGGTAGGTGTGCCTGTTATTTCTATTAAAATAGGAGATCATTATTATCATGGCTTGTGTGGTATGGGTGCTAGTGCTAGTGTTATACCCATTGACTTATACAAAGAAATTATGCATGATATTGCACCTGCTGAGTTAGAAGATATTGATGTTACAATTAAACTTGCCAATAGAGATACTATATCTGCAATGGGAATTGTTAGAGATGTTGAAGTCTTGTGTGGAAAACCAAATATCCCGCTGATTTTCTTGTTCTTGGTTCTCCACAAGATAGCTTTTGTCCCATTATATTTGGTAGACCCTTCTTGAATACTGTTAATGTTACAATAGACTGCAAAAAGAATGTTGTTACTGTTGGCTTGGATGATATTGTTCATGAGTTCAATTTCTCTAAATTTAGTAAACAACATCATGAGGAAGAATTGCCTAGTAAAGATGAGATTATTGGTCTTGCTTCTATTGCTGTACCTCCTAGTGATCCTTTAGAGCACTATTTGCTAGACCATGAAAATGATATGTTCATGAATGAAAGAAGGGAAATAGATGAAGTATTCTTTAAACAGGAACCTATTCTGCAACACAATTTGCCTGTTGAAATCCTAGGGGATCCTCCTCCACCCAAGGGTGATCCCGTGTTTGAGCTTAAACCGTTGCCTAATAATCTTAAATATGCTTATCTTGATGAAAAGAAAATATATCCTGTTATTATTAGTGCTAACCTTTCAGAGCATGAAGAAGAAAGATTATTGAAAACTCTGAAGAAGCACCGTGCTGCTATTGGATATACTCTGGATGATCTTAAGGGCATCAGTCCCACTCTATGTCAACATAAAATAAATTTGGAAGCTGATGCCAAACCAGTTCGTGATCCTCAACGACGTCTGAATCCTAAAATGAAAGAAGTGGTAAGAAAAGAAATACTCAAGCTTTTGGAGGCAGGTATAATTTATCCTGTTGCTGATAGTCAGTGGGTAAGTCCTGTCCATTGTGTCCCTAAGAGGGGAGGTATTACTGTTGTCCCTAATGATAAAGATGAATTGATTCCGCAAAGAATTATCACAGGTTATAGGATGGTAATTGATTTCCGAAAATTAAATAAGGCCACTAAGAAAGATCATTACCCCTTACCTTTTATTGATCAAATGCTAGAAAGATTATGCAAACATACACATTATTGCTTTCTAGATGGTTATTCTGGTTTCTCTCAAATACCTGTGTCGGCTAAAGATCAATCAAAGACTACTTTTACATGCCCTTTTGGTACTTTTGCTTATAGACGTATGCCTTTCGGTTTATGTAATGCACCTGCTACCTTTCAAAGATGTATGATGGCTATATTCTCTGACTTTTGCGAAAAGATTTGTGAGGTTTTCATGGATGACTTTTCCGTCTATGGTTCCTCTTTTGATGATTGCTTGAGCAATCTTGCTTGAGTCTTGCAGAGATGTGAAGAAACTAATCTTGTCTTGAATTGGGAAAAGTGTCACTTTATGGTTAATGAAGGTATTGTCTTGGGGCACAAAGTTTCTGAAAGAGGTATTGAAGTTGATAAAGCCAAGGTTGATGCTATTGAAAAGATGCCATGTCCCAAGGACATCAAAGGTATAAGAAGTTTCCTTGGTCACGCCAGATTTTATAGGAGGTTCATTAAGGACTTCTCAAAAATCTCTCGGCCTCTGACTAATTTATTACAAAAAGATGTACCATTTGTCTTTGATGATGATTGTGTAGAAGCATTTGAAATACTTAAGAAGGCATTAGTCGCTGCACCTGTTGTTCAACCACCTGATTGGAATTTACCCTTTGGAATTATGTGTGATGCTAGTGATTATGCTGTAGGTGCTGTTCTAGGGCAAAGAGTTGATAAGAAATTAAATGTTATCCATTATGCTAGTAAGACTCTAGAAAATGCTCAAAGAAATTATGCTACTCCCTAAAAGGAACTTTTAGCAGTTGTGTTTGCTTGTGATAAGTTTAGACCTTATATTGTTGATTCTAAAGTAACTATTCACACTGATCATGCTGCTATTAAATATCTTATGGAAAAGAAGGATGCAAAACCTAGACTCATTAGATGGGTTCTCCTACTGCAAGAATTTGATTTACATATTGTTGATAGAAAAGGAGCTGAGAACCACATTGCAGACAACTTGTCTAGGTTAGAGAATGTTCTTGATGACCCACTACCTATTGATGATAGCTTTCCTGATGAACAATTAAATGTCATAAGCACTTCTCGTAGCACTCCTTGGTATGTTGATTATGCTAATTACATTGTTGCTAAATTTATACCGCCTAGCTTCACATACCAACAAAAGAAAAAGTTTTCTATGACTTGCGAACTTTTGGGATGACCCACATCTTTATAAAGAAGGAGTGGTGTTATTAGACGTTGTGTACCTGAGCATGAACAGGAACAGATCCTACGCAAGTGTCACTCTGAAGCTTATGGAGGACACCACGCTGGAGATAGAACTTCACATAAGGTATTGCAATCCGGTTTTTATTGGCCTACTCTCTTCAAGGATGCCCGTAAGTTTGTTTTGTCCTGCGATGAATGTCAAAGAATTGGTAATATTAGTAGACGCCAAGAAATGCCTATGAATTATTCACTTGTTATTGAACCGTTTGATGTTTGGGGCTTTGATTATATGGGACCTTTTCCTGCCTCTAATGGATATACTCATATTTTAGTTGCTGTTGATTACGTTACTAAGTGGGTAGAAGATATTCCAACTAGTAGTGCCGATCATAACACTTCTATTAAAATGCTTAAGGAAGTTATTTTTCCGAGGTTTGGAGTCCCTAGATATCTTATGACTGATGGTGGTTCACACTTTATTCATGGTGCTTTCTGTGAAATGCTTGCTAAATATGACGTTAATCATAGGATTGCATCTCCTTATCACCCACAGTCTAGTGGTCAAGTAGAATTGAGCAATAGAGAGCTCAAATTAATTTGCAAAAGACTGTCAATAGGTCTAGAAAGAATTGGTCCAAGAAACTGGATGATGCATTATGGGCCTACAGAACTGCATATAAAAATCCTATGGGTATGTCTCCGTATAAAATGGTTTATGGAAAAGCTTGTCACTTACCTCTCGAACTAGAACATAAGGCATATTGGGCTATTAAAGAGCTCAACTACGATTTCAAACTTGCCGGTGAGAAGAGGTTATTTGATATTAGCTCACTTGATGAATGGAGAACCCAAGCTTATGAAAATGCCAAGTTGTTTAAAGAAAAAGTTAAAAGATGGCATGACAAAAGGATACAAAAGCGTGAGTTTAATGTAGGTGATTATGTATTGCTATACAACTCTCGTTTAAGATTTTTTGCAGGAAAACTTCTCTCTAAATGGGAAGGTCCCTACGTTATCGAGGAGGTCTATCGTTCCGGTGCCATAAAAATCAACAACTTCGAAGGCACAAATCCGAAGGTGGTAAACGGTCAAAGGATCAAACACTATATCTCAGGTAATCCTATAAATGTTGAAACCAATATTATTGAAACCGTAACCCCGGAGGAATACATAAGGGACACTTTCCAGCCGGTTTCAGACTCCGAAAAGGAATAGCTATGTGGTACAGTAAGTAAACCGACTCCAAAACAATTTTTAAGGCAATATTTCTCCGTTTTGGAATATTTAGAAAAATAGAAAAATAAGTAGCAGTCCGGGGAGGACACGAGGCCTCCACGAGGGTTGAGGGCGCGCCCTACCCCCTGGGCACGCCCCCTACCTCGTGAGCACCTCGTGTGCCCTCCGGACTCCGTTTCCTTGCACGATACGTATTTTGGTCAGTAAAAATTCATTATATATACTTCCGAAGGTTTTGACTCTCGTATCACGCAAATATCCTCTATTTTCGTATTGAGTTGTTTCCTTTGCAGATTTAGAGCACCATGACTCCTCCCTCCTCCAACAACGAAGACAAAGATGCTTGGCTATTGAAGATAGAGTTGAAAAGAGAGGAACCAGAAGAGATCAACATGGATGAAAGGGTCAAGAAGGCCATGGAGGTTCAAGCTCCGGTGGTGAAAGAAGAAGACATCCCTCAACCTTTACCTAACCTTTTCAGTCCAACAGAGATTGAAGCTTTCAAGATGATTGAGTTAGCCCGCATACAGAACAAGTATCTTACACAGGAGAATATTTTGTTGAAGGATCATATTGCTGGGCTCAGGGGCATTATCCGCAAGTTGGAGGAACTTTTACACTCGATGTGCGATTATTCACCGTCATCATCACCACCTCCATCATCTCCGAGGATATAATCACATGGGTATGGGCACTCCCCTTGGCAACCGCCAAGCTTGGGGGAGGTGCCCTGGTATCGTATCACCATCACAACTCCTATCTTTACCGTTTTTCTTAGTTTGATCTATTTAGTAGTATCTTGATTTAGTAGAATAAAGTCATGGCATGATCTAGTTTTGAGTTTTGCTTTATGATCCTTATTTGTAATCGAGTCGTGAGCTATATAATAAAGATTAGTGTTGAGTCAAGGGCTTGAGTATTTTGCCATGATCTTGGGTGAATATAAGAAAAAGAATAAAAATAATCAAAGAGTTCATATTGATCTTAGTGAAAGTAATGACTTCACATAGAAAGAGTATGATGCTTAAAGGTTGTTGGAAGCTGGCAAATATAGCTTTGGTCATCGTTGCAATTAATAGGAAGTAATAAGGAAAGAGAGGTTTCACATATAGATATATTATCATTGACATCTTTTATGATTGGGAGCACTCATTAAAATATGACATGCTAAAGAGTTGATGTTGGACAAGGAAGACAACATAATGAGTTATGTTTTCTTACATCTGAGATAAGTTATGTTGTCATGGATCCGCTAACATGTTGAGCTTGCCTTTCCCCCTCATGCTAACCAAATTCTTGGCACCAAGTAGAAATACTACTTGTGCATCCAAATACCCTTAAACCAGTTTTGCCATGAGAGTCCACCATATCTACCTATGGATTGAGTAAGATCCTTCAAGTAAGTTGTCATCGGTGCAAGCAATAAAAATTGCTCTCTAAATATGCATGACTTATTAGTGCGGAGAAAATAAACTTTGTATGAACTTGTTGTGGACGCAATAAAAGCGACGGACTGCATAATAAAGGTTCACATACAAGGGGCAATATAAAGTGACGTTCTTTTGCATTAATATTTTGTGCATCAACCCTAAACGCGCATGACAACCTCTGCTTCCCTCTGCGAAGGGCCTATCTTTTATTATTATCCTCTACCTTATGCAAGAGTCATGGTGATCTTCACCTTTCCTTTTTCATTTTATTTGGCAAGCTCAGCATGTTAGAAAGAACATGATATATATATATCTAATTGGATGTGGGGGAGCATGAATTATTATTGTTAACATTACCCTTGAGGTAAAAGGTTGTGGGGCAAAACTATAAGCCCCTATCTTTCTCTGTGTCCGATTAAAACTCCGTAACCACAAGTATCGCGTGAGTGTTAGCAATTATGAAGGACTAAGTGATAGTTGAGTATGTGGGCTTGCTTTTAAGCTCTGACATAGACTCTTTCCGATGTTGTGATAAATTGCAATTGCTTCAATGACCGAGGTTATAATTTGTTGGTGCTCAATAAGGTTTCTGATTCATGCTTTTGGCTTTGTGAAAAGATCATCACTTGAACATAAGTAATCATATGACAAAATCTTTATATGTTGCTGTTATGAAAATAATCATGATGCCTTCATGTCCGTATTTTATTTTTATCGACGCCTCTACCTCTAAACATGAGGACATATTTATTGTTATCGGCTTTTCGCTTGAGGACAAGCGAGGTCTAAGCTTGGGGAGTTGATACGTCCATTTTGCATCATGCTTTTATATCGATATTTATTGCATTATGGGTTGTTATTTCACATTATGTCACAATACTTATGGCTATTCTCTCTTATTTTCCAAGGTTTATATGAAGAGGGAGAATGCCGGTAGCTGGAATTCTGGGCTGGAAAAGGAGCAAATATTGGAGGCCTATTCTGCGCAACTCCAAAAGTCCTGAAACTCCATGGAATATCTTAAAATAAATAAAGAAAAATCGTCGCCAAAGATGAAGGCCAGGGGGCCCACACCTTGCTCACGAGGGTGGGGGGCGCCCCCCTTGGCGCGCCCACCTACCTCGTGGGCCCCCTGGTGGCTCTCCGATGCCCGTCTTCTCCTATATGAAGTCTTTCGATGAGAAAAAAATAGAAGGCAACCTTTCGGGATGAGACTCCACCGCCACGAGGCGGAACCTTGGTGGAATCAATCTAGGGCTCCGGCAGAGCTGTTCTGCCGGGGACACTTCCCTCCGGGAGGGGGAAATCATCACCATCGTCATCACCAACGCTCCTCTCATCGGGAGAGGGCAATCTCCATCAACATCTTCACCAACACCATCTCATCTCCAAACCCTAGTTCATCTCTTGTATCCAATTCTTGTCTCCAAGTCCGAGATTGGTGCTAGTAGGTTGCTAGTAGTATTGATTACTCCTTGTAGTTGATGCTAGTTGGTTTATTTGGTGGAAGATCATATGTTCAGATCCTTTATGCACATTATTACGCCTCTGATTATGAACATGAATATGCTTTGTGAGTAGTTACGTTTGTTCCTGAGGACAAGGGAGAAGTCTTGCTATCAGTAGTCATGTGAATTTGGTATTCGTTTGATATTTTGATAAGATGTATGTTGTCTAGCCTCTAGTGGTGTTATGTGAACGTCGACTACATAACACTTCACCATTATTTGGGCCTAGAGGAAGGCATTGGGAAGTAATAAGTAGATGATGGGTTGCTAGAGTGATAGAAGCTTAAACCCTAGTTTATGCGTTGCTTCGTAAGGGGCTGATTTGGATCCATATGTTTCATGCTATGGTTAGGTTTACCTTAATACTTTTGTTGTAGTTGCGGATGCTTGCAATAGAGGTTAATCATAAGTGGGATGCTTGTTCAAGTAAGAACAGCACCCAAGCACCGGTCCACCCACATATCAAATTATCAAAGTACCGAACGTGAATCATATGAGCGTGTTGAAAACTAGCTTGACGATATTCCCATGTGTCCTCGGGAGCGCTTTTCCTATTATAAGAGTTTGTCCAGGCTTGTCCTTTGCTACAAAAAGGATTGGGCCACCTTGCTGCACCTTATTTACTTTTGTTACTTGTTGCTCATTACAATTTATCTTATCACAAAACTATCTGTTACCACTTATTTCAGTACTTGCAGAGAATACCTTGCTGAAAACCGCTTATCATTTCCTTCTGCTCCTCGTTGGGTTCGACACTCTTACTTATCGAAAGGACTACAATAGATCCCCTATACTTGTGGGTCATCAGTCAACAGCGCAATGGTATATTCATATCGCAGGAGAAATACCTCAAAGATGTATTGAGGAAATTCGGCATGCAAGATTGCAAAGGGGTCAAAATTCCAATGCCCACAAATGGTCATCTATGCACTGATGAAAATGGTCAAGACTTCAATCAAAAGGTATACCACTCCATGATTGGCTCTTTATTGTACCTATGTGCATCTAGGCCAGATATTATGCTTAGTGTTTGCATGTGTGCCCGATTTCAAGCTACACCGAAGGAATCACACCATAAGGCTGTGAAGCATATTCTTTGATATCTAGCTCACACACCAACACTTGGATTATGGTATCCCAAGGGCTTTTCATTTGATCTCGTCGGATATTCAGACTCTGACTATGCTGGCGATCGCATGGACCGCAAGTCAACATCAGGCACTTGCCATTTCCTCGGACGATCTTTAGTCTATTGGTCCTCGAAGAAACAGAACTGCGTATCTCTCTCCACTGCAGAAGCTGAGTACATAGCTGCTGGATCATGTTGTGCTCAATTATTATGGATGAAGCAAACTCTCAAGGACTATGCCATCAACATGAAGAATGTGCCTCTCTACTGCGACAATGAGAGCGCTATCAAGATTGCTCATAACCCAGTTTAGCACTCAAAGACAAAGCACATCCAGATTTGTCATCATTTTCTTCGTGATCATGTGTTAAAGGGCGATATCTCCATCTGCCATGCAAGAACTGAAGATCAGCTGGCCGATATTTTCACTAAGCCCTTGAATGAGAAGAGATTTAGCAAGTTGCGGTGTGAGCTAAATATCCTAGAATCTTTGAATGTTATCTGAAATGGACACTCATCCTAACACTTATGCTGACTTGATGACTTAGATGCGCAACACACGAAGTAACGTTTTTCTTCAAGCAATGAAGACTAACCCTCTAAGTGTGAAGAAATTAATGAAGAAATTGACTCTCAGAGCCCTATGACAATTGTACGCGGTGTCTAAAGCCAACTTTCTTTTACGGTGGGTTACGCCACCACAAAAGTTGAAAATCATCAATTTGAGTTTTTCCTCAGTTTTGAAATTCCTCAATTTTTCAAATTCTTCAACTTGCAATGTCTTCACTATTTCCGTCGTTTGTCTTCATTTAGCACAATATATTTATATATATATATATATATAAGTTTATGTCCTCTAGAGCATTCACTTATTGCTAAATCTTCAAGTTGACTTTTTCCGCTAAGTGAATGTGATCGGATCCTTCCCCCTCTATGCTAAACTCAATCTAATCTTTTCACAAATTCTTCATATGCGTTCTGATTTGAAACTCGTTCAAAATCTTCACTGTGTCCTTGACAGCTGAAGAAATTGCGAATGGTAACTTAAAACTTATCTTATCTAAATTTTCGGATTTGCCTCTCAAACCGTTCCGCTTCTCACGACAAATACTTATCTATTCACTCATGATCCTACATGATCGCCACCTCACAGTACGTGGGTGACACATGTCATGTGAATGAGAAAAGCCAGGGGCACGTTCGTCCGAAATCCTCGGGCGCACAGTTTTTCACTACCACTATAAATACCCCCGCCTTCTCCTCACTTAACTTTTACTCCGCTCGACCTCTCTCTCCCTCTCGAGCTTCCGAAACCCTAGCGCCGCCGCTACTTCATCATCGCCGGTGAGGAAGAGCTTCACTGCCTTGACCTCGTCGCCGTCGTACTCGCGCCGGTTGCGGATTTCTTCACTCCGCCGCCGCCGTAGTTATCTTCCTCTGCCGAGTTAGGGCGTGGAAGATCTGAACGGACGAACTTCACCTCAACGCTTCCCAGTTCGTCGAGTTCTTCACTTCGGGTAATTAAAAGTTACTTTTATTGCCCGCTTTGATTCATGTGTTTTCCTAAAAATCTTCAAAGGTGTTTATTCTTCAAATCTTCACACACTAAAACACCTCACATGTTATATGTTCTTGATTCGTTTCTCTAAGCAATGATTTTCTTCAAGATTCCTCAATTGTGTGGATTTTCAAATCTGTACAACTCTAGAACCTAAGATAAAGAACGCTTAGCGAAATTCTTCAAGACTCATCGGTCAAATTCCTCAAACCTATTCTTTTTGAAAATCTTCTGAGAACGCATATGACCTCTCCAAATTCCTCGCAACTATACTCTATTCACAGGTACAAATGTCCGCTGCTGAATCACTAGGTTCTCATCAACTTAACTCATTTGCAACATTCCTCGAAGAAAAGTTGCATACCTCTTCAGAAACTTCAGTTGTTCATCCTTAGCTGAAGAAAATGGCTGATAGTAAGAAACCACAGAAGGGAGGAAAAAGGCCTGAGGTCAACACAACGTTTGAAATCCCTGAGGATATTTATGCTGGATACTGCACTCCTGATGAGGCCAAGTTTGGCAAGGAGGACAAGAATCAGCGCAAGGTGCGCATACAACGAATTGAGAGGAGATGGGCATGAGAATGGAGGGAGTACAAGTATGTCACTCCTAAGTACATGAAGAAATTCGCACTCAACTCTCCATGCTCAAGACCTCCATTAAGACCTGGCCAACTGGCACATCCCACCAGCCTCAAGCGCAGTGAGGACTATGCTACTGAATGGGCCAGGCGCCAGGCCAAACTAGCCAAGCAAGCAAAAGAAGCAGTGAGGAAATTCAATGAAGATTCTGCTGCTGCTGCTAACGCTGCCGAGGCCTCTGGTAGTAAGCCCAGGAAGGCTATGCCAACGAAGCCTGCCCACAAGTCCAGTGCTTCTCCTTCAATGCCCTCATGGCCAAGCTCCTCAGCAATGCCCTCACGACCAGCATTTTCAAAGCCCTCACGACCAATTCCTCAGTCTGCTCCTCCTCCTCCAACAAAGTCTTCGGCTGCTCCGACAAAATCCTCGGCACCTGTGCATCTTGCCATGTGCCAAAGGACTCAAGGCATCTCTATTGCCTCAGGAGCATCTGCTAGCTCCACTGTTGCACCAAGTTCCTTAGCCGGACCATCTCTGCTGAAGAAAAAGGCCACTGCAGGACGAGGCCTTCGCCCAAGTTCTCACAAGAAGCAGGTTTCCTGCCAAATCCCCTCTGATGACGATGAGGCTGATGATGAAGAACTTGCTGAAATCATCAAGGACAGGCAAGCCAAGGCCGCTAGAGCCAAAGGCAGCAATGTGCCACTACTTCTGGATCCCAAGCCGATCCTCGATTTCATTGACTTATGGCACAAGGACCCCGCTACACCTTTGCCAGAGATGAACCTCACTCCTAGTCAAAGTCATGTTCTCACTCACTTCATTGAGGAAGAAAAGTGGAAATATGAAGAAGGACGAAGGCTGAAGAAAGCGCAATACAAGAAACATCGCTACCTCAAGGACAATGTCCTCACTCTTACCCCTGAACAACTCATTGCTGTACAAGCTGAAATCAAGCAACTGAGTGATGATTTCAATCGGTACCATGCTGATTGGAAGGGAGCAAAGGTCCGGTTCGTCAATTTGACGAAGACTTTCTCTTCAACTGCCTCTGCACCGGTGCATGTTGAAATTCCTCAGGCTGAATATTTTGCCCAGCCCACTGAAGAACATGCCAGCACCGCTGATGTCAGTATGGCTGCTGAAGAAAATGAGAGTACCAGGGCTGATGACTCCATACCATCCGTTGATGATATTGCCAAGGCATCCACTAGTGATGCGCCTGAAGAAAGTGAACAAGTCAGGGCAACTACAACAGTTGCGCCTGAAGAAAATGCACCTCCTGCGCCTACACCAACTCTGATCCTTCCATCTGCAATTGATGTGAAGAAGACCAAGGCTGCAGAGCGTGCATGATGAAGAAAATGAAGGCATCGACCTCTTCAAATTCTTCAGCTCCGAAGAAGATGAAGACCCTGATGAGTTCAATTGACAATCCAATTGATGCCATTCCCGTCTCATCAATGCCACCAAAGGACCTTGTTCCTTTTGGTGAAGAATATGAGATTCCTGAGGAATCTGATGAAGAAACTCCATCTGCTGCTTTGACAGAGCAGTTGGATGAAGAAATTGAAGTGGATAAGATCCCTTCAACCCCAGTCATTTCCTCACCTATGACTCAGTTCACTGCTGAAGAGGCGGGTGTTAAAGAACTTGAAGATGAGGATGTGGACATCGGATGTACCACACCAGTGCTAAATGATGACTTTTGGGAAAGTCAGCACCCCAACTCTCCGTTGTTCACTCCTCTCCAAGTTGTTCCTCAGTCCCCAGCCACTACTGAAGTACAAATGGGATCTGATGAACCTCGTGCAACCCCGTCTGTTCATGAAGACATTCCAGCCACTAGTGCTGAAGAAACTATGAATGAAGAAGTAATGACACAGGCTGCAGATGCAGAAGAAACTGAAATTCCTCAGCATGAGGAACCTGAGATTGCGATTCCTGAGGTGGTTCTGCAGATCACTGACACCCCTCAACCCAAGCCAAAGAATCCCTTCTCCAAGAAGCCAAAATTCAAGGTTGATGATTTCTTCGGCGAGCACGTATTCTTCACTGAATTCAACCCATATGACAATGCTCGTCTTAGAAGGAAGCGTTTCTGGACTACCAGCCAGGCAAACTTCTATTCCTCAGTTCTCTTTGACAAGGACAAAGTCTTTGATCATAAGCACATTCCTCACGTGGATATGGAATCTATGCCTTGCTTCATGCCGGTTCTCAGTATGCTTCACAATGCAGGCTTGCTGAATTTCTACTCTAACATCGTTGATTGGAATGAAGAGCTTATTCTTCAGTTCTACGCAACTTTGCATATCACAGGCAATGCTGCTGACGTCAACTCATGGGTGTTGGACTGGATGACTAAAAACACTCACTACAAGGCACCAGCCTCTGAATTGCTTCGTGCCTTGCCAATCAGTCCTCCATCAGAAGGCGCTCGCTGTCTATATGATGAACCTGAACTCACTGACCACTATATGCAAGTGCTCATGAAGCCGCTGAAGCCTGGACAAGCCCAAAGGACCAAATTCCTCGTGAAGGAATTGCTCTATGTACCAAGAACCATCTACCGCATTCTGACAAAGACTATCAGTCCAATCACAGGTCATGATTCATCTAATGAAGAAATTGTGGGGATGATGAAGAATATGCTCTTCAACATCATGCATGGTATCCCTATCAATTACCATGATTTCTTCATGAGGACTCTCGCGAATGTTGCACTTTATCCATTTGAGCTGAAGCCTTACGCGTCGTGGATCATGAGATTCCTCAGAACAAAGTCTTCACTCAACTACAAGGCTGATTTTCAGAATCACCTCAGATACTTGCCCCTTATTGAAGTCCTCAAGCGGACAATTTCCTCATCCAACGAGAAGGGCAAGTCACCAGCTATGATCGATGAAGGCACTCGTCCATTGGATGGTCAGTTCCGCAAAGCTGCATCTTACTCCACCAATGATGACTCTGCCACTCAAGATACTGCTGCCAATGCTACCAAGACAAGTCCTCAAGCTACTACTCCTCGTGTGATGACTGACCGTGAACTGCTTATAAGTCTTCACCAGAAGGTCGATCGGAACCACAAGTGGGTTAAGCGTCAGTTTGGCTCTATTCTTCACAACATGACTTCTACACATAATGCAGTGAAGAAAAACCACTACTACCTCCATGAAGTGTTTGATCGCACCTGGGCTATTCTGTCACATCTATATGGTGAAGAAGATCTGAAGCAAATGGGCTTCAAGGAAGACTTTGACTGGTCGGCACCTCCACCGAAGAAATTCAAGAAGGTCAAGGTTCCTTCCTTGGTTGCCAGCTCATATTCTTCATCACGCGCCACTGACGAGCATGAAGACTTGGACGACATTGCAGCAGGCCCTACAACGACTCAAGACCTTACAACGCTAGCGCTCCTCCATCATCATGATATTCTTCAGGGGCGTTAGTCCTCAGTTTCAACCCTTTTGGTCATTCGATGACAAAGGGGGAGAAATTTGAGTTAGTCTTCAAGCGGGTCTATATATGGGCATTTTTTTGCTAAGTTACAACTCTCGTTCCTCTGATGACTTTGCTGGATCGAGTTGTAATCTTAAACTCTATGGTGGCTTGATACTTTTGTTGTGTTCTTCTACATGCTTATTCCTCATTAATGTTAATGCACGCATGCTGAATTACATCAATCACCATATTTCATCATGCATTTCAAATTCCTCATATTATATGTCAAATGCGTGTATGAATTACAAGATATAGGGGGAGATCTCCATGATTATACTCTTCAAGTGTGCATTGCTTCAAAAGCAAATTCCTCACGGTGCACATCTTCAGGGGGAGTTCTTCTATATCTTGCAATCAAATTCCTCAATATCAGTATTTACACTTCATACGATTATCCCCGTTGAAAACATAACCTATATTGCCATCAATCACCAAAAAGGGGGAGATTGTAAGTGCATCTAGTGCCCCTTAGTGATTTTGGTGTATTGAAGACTTATAGGTTAAGGGACTGATGCGTTTGTGAGTGTACACAGGTCTATAAGTCTATGAGGAGTTTGATATTTACAGAGAAAGTCGACCCCTAAAAATGAAGTTCTTCAACTGAAGACTTTGGATTTCTGAAGACTTTCTGAAGACTTTGAAAGTGAAGAAATTGGTGTGACCTTGAAGACTTGGTAATCATTCGAGGAACATGAAGCGTGGAGACTTTTGTTTTCGTAGTTTCATTTTCTCTTTCTTGAGTCATAGGAAACACCGTACTGTTAAAGGGGGTCGAGGAAATACTAAGGAAAAATTTCCATGTGATGCTCAACTCAAAATCCTACACCTACCAATCTTTTCGAGTGAAGCCATTGGAAATCTCGCACAGTTCAGCCATATTCTTCAGTGACAGAGACGAAGTTCTTCTGGTATCTGAGGAATTTGTTCTGACTGAGGAGTCAGGAATTCGCCAGTGCGGATTGCCTACAAAGTGAGGAACATGATAGCCCTGAGGAATTCGAACCCCAATATTCCGACCGTTGTTGTGCTACGCGCCAGCTGTCCCAAAATATCTACCCACCTAACGGTCATATCATACAAGGGCATTTATGTCTTATCATGTCGGGCTGCTCCCCGGCTATAAATAGTCGCCCCCTACAACCACTAGCTGGTTGGCTGCTCCGAGAGAAACTGACACTTGTCATTTGAGAGCAACCCATCCTCCGAGGACTTTGAGCGAAAATCATCAAGTGAGGAAATCCCAAACCCAAACCTACAAAACCCCAAGTGATTGAGCATCACTGAAGAGATTGATCCTGCGTGGATCCGACGCTTGTTTCCTTTGAAGACTGTGCTTCTTCCAGACGGTTAGGCGTCATGGTCTAGAGCATCCAAGAGGAATTGTGGATCGCCGAGTGACCGAGTTTGTGAAGGTTCGGAAGTCACCTAAAGACTTACCACGAGTGATTGGGCGAGGTCTATGTGACCTTAGCTCAAGGAGAATACGGTGAGGACTGTGTGTCCGGGACTAGGTGTCCTCGAGTTTAAATACCCAGCCGCTCCAACCAGATGTACAACTGAGACAGCAGTTGGAACTAGTCTACCAAATCATTGTCTTCACCGAGCTAACTGGTTCTATCTCCTCAACTCTTTCATTTCCTCATGTATGTTGTTGTGTGTTTGTTCATATCTATTTGAAGACTTTGAGTGAAGACTTTCTCAATTTCCTCAGTTCTATTTCTTCATTCTGTTCGTCTTCTTCCTTGTGTTATCTTGTGTTTACGCTTTCTGTACTCTGTGCTTGTCTTCTTTTCATCATGATGACTATGCTTGTGTTCTGTTATGTTCCTTTCTGAGTACTTATTCCGCTGCAAGTAGTTCTTCATTTAGGAGCAAATTCCTCAGTGAAGAATTCATAAAATCGCCTATTCACCCCCCCTCTAGTCGATATAACGCACTTTCAACGCTTGGCAGTCGTGTGTTGATGATTACTCCCTGGTTCAGTGCGGCATGCTTTACAGCTTAGAACCGGGGCTCCAAAAGCGTTTTGAGCAGCACGGAGCATATGAGATGTTCCAAGAGCTGAAAATGGTTTTGCAAGCTCATGCCCGGGTCAAGAGACATGATCAAGGTACTTCAGATCAAGTTACTACTGAACTTCGTAGGTCCACAGGGACACGTTCCACACCAGAATGGTATGGCAACCCTGTCCTGGAAATCATGTTGTTAGACAACGGTGAACCTTCAAACTATGAAGAAGCGATGGCGGGCCCAGATTCCAACAAATGGCTTGAAGCCATGTAATCCGAGATAGGATCCATGTATGAAAACAAATTATGGACTTTGACAGACTTGCCCGATGATCGGCAAGCGATAGAAAATAAATGGATCTTTAAGAAGAAGACGGACGCGGATGGTAATGTTATCATCTATAAAGCTCGACTTGTCGCTAAGGGTTATCGACAAGTTCAAGGGGTTGACTACGATGAGACCTTCTCACCCGTAGCGAAGCTGAAGTCCGTTTGAATCATGTTAGCAATTGCCGCATACTATGATTATGAGATATGGCAAATGGACGTCAAAACGGCATTCCTTAATGGCTTTCTTAAGGAAGAATTGTATATGATGCAGCCGGAAGGTTTTGTCGATCCTAAGAATGCTAACAAGGTATGCAAGCTCCAGCGCTCCATCTATGGGCTGGTGCAAGCATCTCGGAGTTGGAACATTCGCTTTGATGAAATGATCAAAGCGTTTGGGTTTATGCAGACTTATGGAGAAGCCTGCGTTTACAAGAAAGTGAGTGGGAGCACTGTAGCATTTCTCATATTATATGTGGATGACATACTGTTGATGGAAAATGATATAGAACTCTTGGAAAGTATAAAGGCCTACTTGAATAAGTGTTTTTCAATGAAGGACCTTGGAGAAGCTGCTTACATATTAGGCATCAAGATCTATAGAGATAGACCGAGACGCCTCATAGGTCTTTCACAAAGCACATACCTTGATAAGATATTGAAGAAGTTCAATATGGATCAGTCTAAGAAGGGGTTCTTGCCTGTATTGCAAGGTGTGAAATTGAGCTCGTCTCAAAGCCCGACCACGACAGAAGATAGAGAAAAAATGAGTGTCATCCCCTATGCCTCAGCCATAGGGTCTATTATGTATGCCATGCTGTGTACCAGACCTGATGTAAACCTTGCCGTAAGTTTGGTAGGAAGGTACCAAATCCCGGCATGGAACACTGGACAGCGGTCAAGAATATCCTGAAGTACCTGAAAAGGACTAAGGATATGTTTCTCGTTTATGGAGGTGACGAAGAGCTCGTCGTAAAGGGTTACGTCGATGCTAGCTTCGACACAGATCTGGATGACTCCAAGTCACAAACCGGATACATGTATATTTTGAATGGTGGGGCAGTAAGCTGGTGCAGTTGCAAGCAAAGCGTCGTGGCGGGATCTATATGTGAAGCGGAGTACATGGCAGCCTCAGAGGCAGCACATGAAGCAATATGGATGAAGGAGTTCATTACCAACCTAGGAGTTATTTCCAATGCGTCGGGCCCGATGACTCTCTTCTGTGACAACACTGGAGCTATTGCCCTTGCCAAGGAGCCCAGGTTTCACAAGAAGACCAGACACATCAAGCGTCGCTTCAACTCCATTCATGAAAATGTTCAAGATGGAGACATAGATATTTGTAAAGTGCATACGGATCTGAATGTCGCAGATCCATTGACTAAACCTCTTCCACGGGCAAAACATGATCAACCCCAGAACTCTATGGGTGTTCGATTCATCACAATGTAACTAGATTATTGACTCTAGTGCAAGTGGGAGACTGTTGGAAATATGCCCTAGAGGCAATAATAAAATGGTTATTATTATATTTCCTTGTTCTTGATAATTGTCTATTGTTCATGCTATAATTGTGTTATCCGGAAATCATAATACATGTGTGAATAAATAGACCACAACATGTCCCTAGTGAGCCTCTAGTTGACTAGCTCGTTGATCAATAGATGGTTACGGTTTCCTGACCATGGACATTGGATGTCATTGATAACGGGGTCACATCATTGGGAGAATGATGTGATGGACAAGACTCAATCCTAAGCATAGCACAAGATCGTGTAGTTCGTCTGCTAGAGCTTTTCTAATGTCAAGTATCATTTCCTTAGACCATGAGATTGTGCAACTCCCGAATACTGTAGGAGTTCTTTGGGTGTACCAAACATCACAACATAACTAGGTGGCTATAAAGGTGCACTACAGGTATCTCCGAAAGTGTCTGTTGGGTTGGCACGAATCGAGACTGGGATTTGTCACTCCGTATGATGGAGAGGTATCTCTGGGGCCCACTTGGTAATGCATCATCATAATGAGCTCAATGTGACTAAGTAGTTGGTCACGGGATCATGCATTATGGAACGAGTAAAGTGACTTGCCGGTAACGAGATTGAACGAGGTATTGGGATACCGACGATCGAATCTCGGGCAAGCAACATACCGATTGACAAAGGGAATTGTATACGGGATTGCTTGAATCCTCGACATCGTGGTTCATCCGATGAGATCATCGTGGAACATGTCGGAGTCAACATGGGTATCCAGATCCTGCTGTTGGTTATTGGCCGGAGAGTTGTCTCGGTCATGTCTGCATGATTCCTGAACCCGTAGGGTCTACACACTTAAGGTTCGATGACGCTAGGGTTATAAGGAAGATTTATATGTGATTACCGAATGTTGTTCGGAGTCCCGGATAAGATCGCGGATGTCACGAGGAGTTCCAGAATGGTCCGGAGGTGAAGATTTATATATGGGAAGTCATCATACGGTCATCGGAAATATTCGGGGGTATACCGGTATTGTACCGGGACCACCGGAGGGGTTCCGGGGGTCCACCGGGTGGGTCCACCTTCCCCGGAGGGCCTTGTGGGCTGTAGGTGGAAGGGAACCATCCCCAAGTGGGTTGGGCGCCAACCCCCCCAGGGCCCATGCGCCTAGGGTTGGGGGGGGACCCTAAAGGGGGCGCCCCCCTTGGCTTGGGGGGCAAGCCCCCTCCCCCCTTGCCGCCGCCCCCCTCTAGATCCCATCTAGAGGGGCCGGCCCCCTTCCCCCTTCTCCCTATAAATAGAGGGGTGGAGGGAGGGGTGCAGCACCACATCCAAGGCGCAGCCCCTCCCCTCCCCAACACCTCTCCTCCTCCGCAAGAGCTTGGCGAAGCCCTGCCAGAGAACTGCCACTCCATCACCACCACGCCGTCGTGCTGCTGTTGGAGCCCTCTTCCTCAACCTCTCCCTCCTCCTTGCTGGATCAAGGCGCGGGAGACGTCACCGGGTTGCACATGTGTTGAACGCGGAGGCACCGTTGTTCGATGCTAAGATCGGATTCGGCCGCGATCTGAATTGCTACGTGTACGACTCCTCCAACCGCGTTCTTGCAACGCTTCCGACTCGCGATCTTCAAGGGTATGAAGATGCACTCCCCTCTCTCTCGTTGCTAGTTACTCCATAAATTGATCTTGGTGATGCGTAGAAATTTTTTAATTTCTGCAACGATCCCCAACAGTTCCGCCTCGGCCATGTACGCCGCGACGACGCCGCCACGTCCATCCCCTCCGCTCCTCTCCTCTCTGGTGATCACCGCAAGGGGAGAGGGCTGGCATTACGAGTTGGAGCTAGCACCAATATTATTATTTTTCTGGTTCTCCCCGGTGAGGAAAGAAAGAAAATATTCCGTCGCGTCGCCCCACCACCCGTGACCCGTGTGGCTTTATGGTGTTGGAACTGTGGGCCTGTCGCGTCTTCTGCCCCCACCGGCTTCAGAAAGCTCAGTCAACCCCACACGAAGATTCAGGTCCGAGAGCTTTGGCTTGTGCCAAGGACCATGGTCTTTTCTCATGTTTTTTCTTTTCTTTTCTTTTTACATATTATTTTCGTCCCGAATTACTCATTGCAGAGGTGGATGCTGCCCATGCCTCCCTATAAAAAAGTTACTATATCATTGCTAAAAGTTGTTATTATTATTTAAGAGGAGTTGATGATGGTTCATCCATAGTGTCACACGTTGTCCCTCCTCATAAACCATAAGATACCAGGGATGTGCGCCTTTACAAACCCTAAGAGCCCACACACGTGCAATAAATGTGTCGGTTTGGTTGACGCCTTTCTAAATAGCAACCGTATAAAAACGCTTCCATATTCTACATAATGGTCACCCTTTCTCTCTAGTCGACATGTGCCTCCATCAATTTTGTAATTTCCGTTAAAATATGGTTTCCCAACCAAGAGCAATCAATGGTAACGATCCGTTTTCATGTTGTGGCCCTTGATCTACCACAATCCTCGCTATAGCCGCGATGAGCCCGCCCCTACCGCCCGCCGCCATCGTCCTTGGTTGTTGTATCCCTCTATCTAATTCATGTGTGCAACTGTGCCCCCCACCCCTTGCTTTGTTAACCCCTAGTACCGCAAAACGACGAAGGTGGAGCCTATTTGGGCCATGAGGCAGTCGTATCAGTGTGTAGTGGTCATGTAGATGTTTTGTTGTAGATTCAACCGTGTCGCCATGCCACTGTACCGTTCTCACATTTCATGACTGACCATGGAGTCACGGACCCGAGGGAACCATGTGTTCATGTTAGGTCATCACACGTCACTTACCCCATCATCTAAGAACTTCTTCTCCGGTCCCGCAGTTCTCTCCACTTACCCCATCATCTAAGAACTTCTTCTTTCTTCCTGCGGTTCTCTCCACTTACCCTATCATCTAAGAACTTCTTCTTTTGTCCCGTGGTTTTCTCCACTTACCCCATCATCTAAGATCTTCTTCTTTGGTCTCGCGGTTCTCTCCACTTACCCCATCATCTAAGAACTTCTTCTTCGGTCCCGTGGTTCTCTCCA
>NC_057804.1:27619833-27639948 GCF_018294505.1 Triticum aestivum | reverse complement strand
GGTTCTCTCCACTTACCCCATCATCTAAGAACTTCTTCTTCGGCCCCGCGGTTCTCTCCACTTACCCCATCATCTAAGAACTTCTTCTTCCGTCCCGCGGTTCTCTCCACTTACCCCATCATCTAAGAACTTCTTCTTCGATCCCGCGGTTCTCTCCACTTACCCCATCATCTAAGAACTTCTTCTTTCGTCCCGTGGTTCTCTCCACTTAACCCCATCATCTAAGAACTTCTTCTTACGTCCTGCGGTTTACTCCACTTACCTCACCATATAAGAACTTCTTCTTCTTGGATCCCGCGGTTTTCTCCACTTAAAGTGTCTCATAGGTAGGCAACACCCGCCTTCCAACAACCAACTTGACAAAAGGTACATGACTGCCAACTTTGCGATGAGGATGAGTTGGTTATTGTACCATGCATAGGTTGTTGCCTGCACATGAACAAGATGTGTGGCTGCACTTGATGATGGCGGTTTCTATCGCTGTTTCATGGCTTGCAAAGCCAGTGTGACAAATGCTTGGCTAGTGGTGCCGAATATGTGGGTTTATTTGGCTTGTGATGCCATCTTGACAAGTCATTGGCTAGTGGCATCGAACACGTGGTGTCTTATGTGACTATTCATAGCAAAGTGCATTTGTTATATTTAAAACTTTTTTGAATGTAGGAGGGGTTTGCAAACGTACTTGACAACTTCCCTCCAGTTTATGTCAAATCTTACCATATCCATGAATCCATGACCAAGGTCGTGGTGTAGGTCATTTTCCATAAGAGGTAAACTTTATCTTTTATTTCAATGGATATTGTTTTTTGTCGTTATTCAGCTGGTTTGGCATGGTAAGTTCAAATTAGGTGTTAATATTGTTCATGTTTGGCGATAGATGAAATCCTCTTGAATGTGTATGGCTTTCTCACGAGGTTATTGGTGGCAGTGTTGTAGAGTCACCATACCTACTTGAACGTTTTATGACAATTTGCATGATATATCAAATTGGTATTTGAAGTGCTCATTATCCATTTGAATTTTGTATTATTAGCTCACAACAAACCATTTGTGGCATGTTTTACATTTTTAATAGCCGGGTCAAATTCAATCAAATTTCCATCTATACATCTATACATCTCTGCTGTGTCGCCACCAGTAGCATCAGCTTTGCAGGCAGAAGCTTATGGACTGTTGTTGGCGGTGAAGATTGCAGCTCAACTACATGTGCAGGATCCGAAGTTTTTGACAGACTTTGAAGTGCTTGCCTCAGCGGTTGTACAACCTGATATTACTAAAGCAGGTCCGTGGGCTATCCGGCCAATCTTAGCTGCTATCCAGACCACGCCTTCATTTCATCCATATAGAATACTCAAAGTGCACAGAAGTCTGAATTTCAAGGCACACCATCAGGCTAGACTTGCTGTCAAAGTGCAAGATAAACCTTTTAGCTCTACTTGCCTACATTCAGATCAAGGTTTAGGTACTAATTTGGAAGGATGTCCTACCTGTAATGAGCTATCAGCAATGAGTGCTCAGCCACTCGAGCTGCTATTTGTAAAGTGTGCTTAACGCCATACTAATGAAATCCTTCTGTTCAAAAAAAAAATTCAATCAAATTTTATGACCGGATACACCAAGACATTCGTACATGCATTTGGAACACAAACTAGATTCAAAATCATAGAACAAAATGATTGATGTACTGTTGTTCACTACTTTTGTCCATTTTTAGCATATAAGAAAGAGATGACATCTTTTTCTTCTTGTTCTTAGCGGAGTGTTTTCCTAGCAAAAAGGATAATTTCTTTGTGACCATCTGCAATGGCAAAAGGTTCGTCGACAAAAGCATCAGGAGCAGTTGATGCTTATATCCAACAAAAGAGCTTTCCATGACACCGAAGGCCGCTCCTATCGCTGGGCATCCCTTCCACGACGCGGATCTAATAGTGAAGCCTCATGGCCTTCGAGGTTTTATTTGAATGCTGATAAGAGGCGAAGGGACGAAGAACACCCGTCTTTGCTGCACATATCTCGTGAGGTGAGGAGCTTAGTGCGCCATCATCCCCTGAACTTTACTCTTTCGCATATGGCCATCATTCCATCAGCAACACAAGGCCTGAATTATTGCACACAGAGCACATGCACCCATAGCAGATTCAGAGACACCAAGAACAGTACATTACTAAGGCGTACCACAAAAATTCCTCGACGAACAATTTATCATAACCCTGCCCTATGATCCAAGACGTGAAAAGATTCCTGGCACGCAGGTGAGTTATTATCAACCTGCTGTAAACAGATTTGTAGTTCAAAAAAGTATCATCAGTTCAGTTACCACATCCCACCATGGAGATTCGATTACATGTTCAACATGGAGCACCCATGATGAATAGCGTTGTAACCCCCCCTGTAGTACCGTCGAATGTTGCTGAAATGCTGCCCGCTTAGAGATGCCCTTACTGACCCCTGCACAAAGCAAACACTCTTCGGTAAACAGATAGAAAAAAAATGTGATTCATACAACAAAATTTACACGTAATGCTGATTTCTGCCTGAAGGCTTTCATGGAGCATAGTGCTACAATGTTTACTCAACAAATTTAAGTACTATATAATACTGAATTAGGCTCCATGACTATGTACTTTAGACTAGAGGCCCCATTAAAAGCTCTTGCAGACATAGTTTGCGCAAAGTGCAAACAGTATCACAAAAACAGTATACATTAAGTACCTCCCACAAAAATGAAATGAGTTCTCACTCTGATGTGATGTGCTAATCACATAAATGGTATGCCTTGTAAGAAATTAGTCTGCTCAACATACTCGACTTTCTATATCAGTAAATGCTAGCGGTTTGCCCATTACTCCTCATGCCCAATGCAGTATTACGTATCTGACGGAAATACCAAGGTACATAGATATGGAGCCACAGCACGGTGCCCCCAATCTGAGGCAGTACAGACCTAACAACATATATACAACATCGCAGTATAATGATTGCATTTGTGTGGTCATATTGTCATCTATGGGTTTGAAAATGAATTATTTGCCTCTGTTCTCTAATTATCTCAAGCATGTGATCAGTGCAGTAACATGTGTCATAAACTTTTCCATGATGATGCATCAAATATAAATAACCAATAACCACAATAATGTGATTACAGATGTGGAAGCTCTAGAAACCATGCAATAACCCAACCGTAATCAAACAGATAATGTTATTGTATCATACTTGTCCTGTGTATTACTGTCAGTGTGTGACCTATATTTGAACCTTTACCGTTTCCATTTGGGATTCTCCGCTGATTTATTTCATCCAGTAACTCGACATATATATGATGCACTAGCTATATCCTCTAACTGATCACAGTTACAACCTCAAGGCAATCCTAGGAGTAGCAATTTAAATGGTACCATCCATGACCCAACTGCTTGATCAGGAAGCAACGTAGTTGCAAGGCAAAGGTGCAGTTGATTGCGGGAATTGGTTTTGAAAAGTACTCCCTCCGTCCCATAATACAAGACGCTATTACATCCAATATACTTAAATTAACCTCCTTGGTGCCAAAATAGGACAGTGCAGTGTTAGATTTGTTTTTCCAATTTTACCAGGATATTAGTATTACTTTGTTTAGCATGTATTCTCTGAAATGATAGTAAATGAGAAATGGCAGCCCAGCAGAGTTTAGATTATACATGTCTCATACAACTCATAAGTAGATGTTGTGCACTATGAGATTCAGTGTGCTGATGCTGTCATAAGGAAACAGGACAGTTCATACTGGTTCGTATGTGCGTCCTTGACAGTTGATATGGTTCACCACTCATTACTTCATTAGCATATACTATCACATTCTACATTTGCATTGCACCTCATGACCGGACGAATTCTATAGAGTTAATCTAACACTTTCAGTTAAATATCAGAGGTTTATGCCGTATGCTCAACACTGATGCAAACAAACAAAGGGGACTTACAAATTAAGCCAACATTCAAGTACCAGGTAATGTTGAAGTTATAAACGAAGCCAGCATTCAAGGGTTAAAACGATCTTTTATTGATTAAAGTGATCAAACCCGTATTCCCTTTACTAGATTATTATTATAAGTTTGTGGATCATGGACTTCCATTTTTCTCCGTTTCTGATACGCATCACATCGGTGACCGGATTACCCGATACAGCATGACCATCTCTGGATATCTAATCTGAGGCCAACCTAATTCACTCTATCACAAAATCTTCCCCATGTTCATTTGACCAACAGCCCGTAGTTCTAAAGTAATAAGCACATATTTGTCGCCCCTACCAAGGCACAGTATAGTAATATAATCCATCTGCATCTCAGGTTCTCACAGTCCTGTAATCAACCACCCAAGCATTTCATCAAGCACCTGCCATGCGGAACCAAACCCACAAGGCCTTGTATACAACCAAAACCGCAACCGGCATTTCGTCGAGCACCTGGAGAGCACACGAATGCTGTACTGTACTAGCGAAGGGGGGGAGTGGCGCTGACCTGATCTTCTTGATGAGGATGTCGCGGAGGCTCTTGCCGAGCTCCTGGGAGCGGACGCGCGCCATGAGCGCCTTGCGCGCGAGCACGCGCTTCTCCGAGTTCTTGACGTGGTGCTCCGTCCGGCGCTTGATGAGCCGCTCGATGCCGCTGGACCGCATCTTGCGCTCCATCACCTGCAGCGCGCGCTCCAGGTTGCCGTCCCTCACCTGCACCACGATCCCCCGCGCCGCCTGCGTCTGCGCCTGCGCCTGCGCCCTCCCCGCCGCCGCCGCCGGCCACAGCACCCGCGCCGCTCGCGCCAGTGCCTGCATCGCGCCGCCGCTGCCTGAATGAAGCGTTGAGATTCGGGACGCCTCGCTCTCGGCCGGTCTCGGCCGTCTGTTTCGTTTCGTCCGACGTTTTTGTTTCACTTGGACCCCTGCGCTCCTCTGAATTCGCATTTCTGGCCTGTAGGGCGAAAGGTCAGTGCCTTATGTTCAATATTTCTGGAGAAACAGTTCAAGTTCTGGAATCACTCCCATCCGTAACATTTTAGTTCATAAGTGCAGCGCGGTAGGTCTTAAATTCAAATCGAGGGTTTCTGGCATCTGAAGTAATTTTTTTGCAATTGCATAAGTCATTTCGTTTTCCCAGTTTCTTCGGGTATTATTCCGAGTTGATTGAACTGAATAAAATGCATTGCCTAAGCAAGTAGTCAGACTATTCAGCTTCAAGTGTATAAAGGAATAAGTACATTTACCTGATAGTGTGCGTAATGTGCCTGAAAATTCTATCTTCTGAAGAAGCAAGTTGCACCCTGTGCACATGCCCAACTATTTACTGCATGGAAGAAAAAGAAAGGTAGCATCCAAAAGATAAGATGACTGCCCGATACAGGCTTCCTAGAGTAAAATTGTCATTTCCTGCTTGTGGTATTGTTATCAAGTTCTGCAAGTCTCAAATGATAAGACAGCTTCATCGGCTTTTGTGACCACCCACGCGGATTTAGTTCAACTTCCAGTTATGGTTTCTTGAGGAGAACATTCCTTGTTTGTTTTCGTGTGTACAACAGCTCTTGCTTACTCATTGTGATCTCAACTCTCAAGGGGTTTCCTTTTTTTTTGCGGGAAACTCTCAAGGGGTTTCCAAATACTGATTTACTGGCAGCCCGACGGGAGCAGAGCACCGCCGCCACCTGCCCCATCCACGGTAAGACATCCTGTCTCCCCAGTAGCATACATACAGGGGAGGGGCGATCCTTTTCCGTCGATTGCGAGATACCAGTTCTTGGGTATTCTTTTGTGTGTGCGTGCGATGATTTGGTCATGAGGTTTGGTTTCCATTCCAAGTTGTCGAATCACTCCCATCCTTGAACATTTTCGCTCTCAAGTGCAGCCAGTAAAGGTCTTATTAAACATTGTGGCGCACTAAGTTTTGTTAACATTGCAGAAGTCAAATGTACAAATGCTAGTTTGTGCTTTCACTGCTCGCTGTGCATCTGAAAGTTATACCTCATTTCCCTGTTTTCTTTGATTAAACTGAATAGGATGCATTGACTAGCAAATACTGCGATTATTCAGCTTTAATAAGTATATAATGGATTGCATTTACCCGATTGTGAGCGTAATGTGCCTAAAAATTTCATCCTTTGAAGAAGCAAGTTGCATCCTGTCCTGTGCATATGCTCAACTGATTTTACCCTCTGAAGAAGCAAGTTGCATCCTGTCTTGTGCACACGCCCAACTGTTTACGGTCTAGAAGAAAAGAAAGGTAGCATCCAAAAGATAAGATGCCTGCCTGATACAATCTTCCTAGAGTAAAATTGTCATTTCCTGCTTGTGGTATTGCAAGCAAGTTCTGCGAGTCTCAAATGATAAGACAGCTTCATCAGCTTTTGTGACCACACAGGTGGATTTGGTTTACTTCTAGTTATGGTTTCTTGAGGAGAACATTCCTTGTTTGTTTCCTTGCGTACAAAAGTTCTTGCTTACTCATTGTGATCTCAAGGGGTTTCCCAGTTCAGTCTGGAATCCAGCCCTGGATATGGCAGTGCAATATGTCTTGGCTTTGATTGAGGGCCTTTTGGATATATTGGTGTGAGTTTTTTTGTGTCTTTCTTGAATTCTTGTGGAAGCAAAATACTTCTTGACTAAAGCAATTTCCAGTACTTTGGCCACCTTATGAAATCTCCCTGAAGTAACATGGGAGATTTGATGATAACCCCCCCTGGTTGGTTGACTTCTATCATAAGCCTTATACGCCACGGAAGAAAAGAATGGTGACATTCAAAGGACAACATGCCTACCTGATATACTCTTTCCAAAATAAAATTTTCATTTCCTGCTGGTAGAAAATACTAGTCACATGCTAGTTCTGAGAAGGCAGGTCAGTTCTTTAGTCCTATTAAAGGACCTGCATAGTCATTGTAGCATATAGTAAGCTTGTACCAGGATGTAAGAGAGATGTAGCACATGTTGCTAAATAATAAGGGCATTTGCTGCCCAGCCAAACTATTCTGTTTCTCCCCTGTTTTCTCCTCTATTCTCTCTGCTCTGTTTATCCACGTAGAAAGAGCTGAGAGATTGAGAGAGGGCTGCGTGCAACATTTGTTGAGGGATTGTGGCCAACAGCCATTGCCTCCCGTTTTCTGATTATCTCAAACGTATGATCAGTCCGGTAACATGTATCATAAGATTTTCCATGATGATGCATCAGATATAAATATCCAATAACCATGATAACGTGGTAAATGGTGAGATTATTCAGCTTTAGGTATATAAAGGAATATATTTACCTGATAGTGTGCAGAATGTGCCTGAAAGTTTTATCCTTTGAAGAAGCAAGTTGCACTCCATGCACGTGCCCAACTGTTTACTGTATGAATGAAAAGAAAGGTAGCATCCAAAAGATAAAATGGCTACCCGATACAATCTTCCTAGAGTAAAATTGTCATTTCCTGCTTGTGGTATTGTTAACAAGTTCTGCAAGTCTCAAATGATAAGACAGCTTCATCGTGTTTGTGACCACATAAGTGGATTTAGTTCAACTTTCAGTTGTGGTTTCTTGAGGAGAACATTCCTTGTTTGTTTTCTTTTATAGAATCGTTCTTGCTTACTCATTGTGATTTCAAGGGGCTTCCCAGTTCAATCTGGAATTCAGCCCTGGATATGGCAGTGCAATATGTCTTAGATGATATGTGCTTTCACTGCTTATTTGTGGATCTGAAAGTTACTTCACTTCCCCATTTTCTTTGATTAAGAGGCGTTGGTTGAACTGAATAGAATTCATCGACTAGCAAATAGTGAGATCATTCAGCTTTAACTATATAAAGGAATACTTTTACCTGATAGTGTGTGGAATGTGCCTGAACATTTTATCCTTTGAAGAAGCAAGCTGCATCCTGTACACATGCCCAGCCGTTTATGGTATGGAAGAAAAGAAAGGTAGCATCCAAAAGATAAGATGCCTACCCGATACGGTATTCCTAGAGTAAAATTATAATTTCCTGCTCGTGGTATTGTAAGCAGGTTCTGCAAGTCTCAAATGATAAGGCAGCTGATCCATGTCTGTGGCAACATAAGTGGATTTAGTTCAACTTGCAGTTATGGTTTCTTGAGGAGAACATTCGTTGTTTATTTTCTTGCATAGAACATTTCTTGCCTACTCACTGTGATCTCAAGGGTTTTCCTAGTTCAGTCTGGAATTTAGCCCTGGGCATATATAGCAGTGCAATATGTCCTAGCTTTGCCTTTTGGTATTGAATATCCTAGCGGAAGTTTTGTATCTTCATTGATTTCTATAGAAGCAAAATACTTCTTGATTAAAGCAATTTCCAACAGTGGCTACACCCAACTTTATTTGCTGCGGAAGAAGAGAATGGTGGCATTCAAAGGACAACATGTCTACCTGATACAATCTTCCTAAAGTAAAATTTTCATTTCCTGCTTGTGGTATCGTTAGGAAGTTCTGCAAGTCTCAAATGAGAAAACATCCATGCTGGATTTGCTTTGATGTTCCTTCCAAAGATGTTTTTCCTGATTAATAACTCCTTTATGTCCATATTTAGTAATATCGTTTTCAGATTTTCTCCTCAGAGTTCAGTCCTTGGAGTATGTCAACTTGTTTAAATGGTTCTGCGGCTAGTCTTGAATAAAAGCTTTAGGGAAAAAAGGCTGAGAGTGGGACACTGGGACCAACCAACTAGTCTCTTATGGACTCTTTAACAATGTTATGCTGTGTCTGTATACTATGTATGTGCTGACTAAAAATTCTTATGGACACTGGGACACAGTAACTTTCATGCTGCATACTAAAAATTCTTCAGTTTCAGCAATACGTTTTGAATTGATCACTATTTACAGGATCACTTTGTCACGTTCTCAACTGCTGAAATTGTCACTGCAAGAATGATGAACTATGATGATCTAAACTATAAACATGCTTTCCTTCGATTCAACTGACGATAAGCATCAAACTTGGATGCCCTTTGTATGATACATTATAAATTTGTATGCAATCCTGGAGTTAGAATCTGAAACATATACCACCTTTTTTGTTGTGTACTAACAATAACCATTTCCGCAGTTTTCTGAAACATTGGATGTATTTTTTGGCTAACTCTCTTTTCCTATTTCCTGGCTTATGCGGATCAGCTTAACTAGCCGACATGGTTATCCCTGCACCAGCTAGGGCGCCTGCGATCACCAAGTTCCTCAAGCCCTATGTTCTGAAGATGCACTTCACAAACAACTTTGTGACGACTATTATGGCGCTGCTAGAAGGAGGGCGCGAGAGGGCCGGCCGAGGGCCTTTCTGCCCACAGCCGGGCAAGAGAGAATGGATTTCCTTCTTAATTCTTGCTTGATTAGATTGATACATCTCCTCTCTTTATATAGAGAGGTTTACTTGACTCCCAAGCAAGGCTTACTTGACCCCTAAGCAAGCGACCCTTATCTCTAATTAACCCTAAGACTAACGGGCCCATTAGCCCCCTTACATACTCTAATACTACACCCCACCTAGACATGCAGCTTGTCCTCGAGCTGCAGCCTAACCAACTTATAACCATGACTCGACGCAACACAAACCTAACACCTAAAAACAAGCCTTCTACATCTCGGCTTGTTTTATTACTCTCAACCTGAAATGGACTGGGACGCTTTATTTTGGACCCCTCAACAAAAAGGGGACACCATCTGCACGTCGGACGTGCACGTGTACAGCCACCTGGATCCCATGGACACCACCTGAACCAAAGGAGTGCATGTGTATGGCCACCTAGAAGTGGTCGCAAGAGCGACCAGCAGAGGCGTCCTCACGGTGGCCGGCGGCGGAAAGCAGTGGTGCTACGCGGTGCGCTCCTGTTGGTGACACTCTGCCTTCTTCCTGCCGGACGGCTGTTGGTCTGCACCGCACAAGGAAGAGTGGAGGGCTTGTGATGGAGAATGACGAGGAGGGGTGCGCGCCCCCAACCGCCGATGTCGCAGACTTTGAGGTCGCTGCCCTCGGGGAAAAAGCATGCTCGCCGCCCGTGGGGGAAACCGCATGCCCAAGATCCCCGATGCAACGGACGAGATCGAGGTCCTTTGCGCAGCGAAGTGCAACTTGGAGGAGCGGCAGCTGCAGACCACGCATCTCCCACACACGCCGACGCGCTAGGAGGCCGCACACAGCAGCCTGCAGCCTCACCGTCGCCGACACGTGGCGGGCAGCGATCCAAGACGGAAGCGGTGACGGCGATGGCGGGGACTGGACTTGGTGAAGCGGTGATGACCCACAAGTATAGGGGATCTATCGTAATCCTTTCGATTAGTAAGAGTGTCGAACCCAACGAGGAGCAGAAAGGAAATGATAAGCGGTTTTCAGCAAGGTATTCTCTACAAATACTGAAATAAGTGGTAACAGATGGTTTTGTGATAAGATAAATTGTAATGAGCAACAAGTAACAAAAGTAAATAAAGTGCAGTAAGGTGGCCCAATCCTTTTTGTAGCAAAGGACAAGCCTAGACAAACTCTTATAATAGGAAAAGCGCTCCTGAGGACACATGGGAATATCGTCAAGCTAGTTTTCATCACGCTCATATGATTCACGTTCGGTACTTTGATAATTTGATATGTGGGTGGACCGGTGCTTGGGTACTGCCCTTACTTGGACAAGCATCCCACTTATGATTAACCTCTATTGCAAGCATCCGCAACTACAACAAAAGTATTAAGGTAAACCTAACCATAGCATGAAACATATGGATCCAAATCAGCCCCTTACGAAGCAACGCATAAACTAGGGTTTAAGCTTCTGTCACTCTAACAACCCATCATCTACTTATTACTTCCCAATGCCTCCCTCTAGGCCCAAATAATGGTGAAGTGTTATGTAGTCGACGTTCACATAACACCACTAGAGGCTAGACAACATACATCTCATCAAAATATCAAACGAATACCAAATTCACATGACTACTAATAGCAATACTTCTCCCTTGTCCTCAGGAACAAACGTAACTACTCACAAAGAATATTCATGTTCATAATCATAGGGGTAATAATGTGCATAAAGGATCTGAACATATGATCTTCCACCAAATAAACCAACTAGCATCAACTACAAGGAGTAATCAACACTACTGGCAACCTACTAGCACCAATCCCGGACTTGGAGACAAGAATTGGATACAAGAGATGAACTAGGGTTTGGAGATGAGATGGTGCTGGTGAAGATGTTGATGGAGATTGCCCTCTCCCGATGAGAGGAGCGTTGGTGATGACGATGGTGATGATTTCCCCCTCCCGGAGGGAAGTGTCCCTGGCAGAACAGCTCTCCCGGAGCCCTAGATTGGTTCCACCAAGGTTCCGCCTCGTGGCGGCGGAGTCTCGTCCCGAAAGGTTGCCTTCTATTTTTTCCTCATCGAAAGACTTCATATAGGAGAAGATGGGCGTCGGAGAGCCACCAGGGGGCCCACGAGGTAGGGGGCGTGCCCCGGGGGGGGGGGCGCCCCCACCCTCGTGAGCAGGGTGTGGGCCCCCTGGCCTTCATCTTTGGAGACAATTTTTCTTTATTTATTTTAAGATATTCCGTGGAGTTTCAGGACTTTTGGAGTTGCGCAGAATAGGCCTCCAATATTTGCTCCTTTTCCAGCCCAGAATTCCAGCTGCCGGCATTCTCCCTCTTCATGGAAACCCTGTAAAATAAGAGAGAATAGCCATAAGTATTGTGACATAACGTGAAATAACAGCCCATAATGCAATAAATATTGATATAAAAGCATAATGCAAAATGGACGTATCAACTCCCCAAGCTTAGACCTCGCTTGTCCTAAAGCGAAAAGCCGATGCCAATAAATATGTCCTCATGTTTAGAGGTAGAGGCGTCGATAAAAATAAAATACGGGCATGAAGGCATCATGATTATTTCCATAACAGCAACATGTAGAGATTTTGTCATATGATTACTTATGTTCAAGTGATGATCTTTTCATAAAGCAAAAAAAATATGAATCAAAAACCTTATTGAGCACCAACAAATTATAACCTCAGTCATTGAAGCAATTGCAAATTATCATAACATCGCAAAGAGTCTATGTCAGAGCTTAAAAGCAAGTCCACATACTCAACTATCACTTAGTCCTTCATAATTGCTAACACTCACGCGATACTTGTGGTTACGGAGTTTTAATCGGACACAGAGAAAGATAGGGGCTTATAGTTTTGCCCTACAACCTTTTACCTCAAGGGTAATGTCAACAATAATAATTCATGCTCCCCTACATTCAATTAGATATATATATATATCATACTCCTTCCAACATGCTGAGCTTGCCAAAGGATAAAATGAAAAAGGAAAGGTGAAGATCACCGTGACTCTTGCATAAGGTAGAGGATAATAATAAAAGATAGGCCCTTCGCAGAGGGAAGCAGAGGTTGTCATGTGCGTTTAGAGTTGATGCACAAAATCTTAATGCAAAAGAACGTCACTTTATATTGCCCCTTGTATGTGGACCTTTATTATGCAGTCCGTCGCTTTTATTACGTCCACAACAAGTTCATACAAAGCTTAGTTTCTCCGCACTAATAAGTCATGCATATTTAGAGAGCAATTTTTATTTCTTGCACCGATGACAACTTACTTGAAGGATCTTACTCAATCCATAGGTAGATATGGTGGACTCTCATGGTAAAACTGGTTTAAGGGTATTTGGAAGCACAAGTAGTATTTCTAGTTGGTGCTGAGAATTTGGCTAGCATGAGGGGGAAAGGCAAGCTCAACACGTTAGAGGATCCATGACAACATACTTTATCTCAGATATAAGAAAACATAACTCATTATTTGTCTTCCTTGTCCAACCTCAACTCTTTAGCATGTCATATTTTAATGAGTGCTCCCAATCATAAAAGATGTCAATGATGATATATCTATATGTGAAACCTCTCTTTGCTTATTACTTCCTATTAATTGCAACAATGACCAAAGCTATATTTGCCAACTCCCAACAACTTTTAATCATCATACTCTCTCTATGTGAAGTCATTACTTTCAATAAGATCAATATGGACTCTTTTAGTCTTTTTATTCTTTTCTTCTATTCACCCAAGATCATGGCAAAATAATCAAGCCCTTGACTCAACACTAATCTTTATTATATAGCTCACGGACTCGATTACAAAGAAGGATCATAAAGCAAAACTCAAAACTAGATCATGCCATGACTTTATTCTATTAAATCAAGATACTACTAATAGGATCAAACTAAGAAAAACGGTAAAGATAGGAGTTGTGATGGTGATACGATACCAGGGCACCTCCCCCAAGCTTGGAAGTTGCCAAGGGGGGTGCCCATACCCATGTGATTATTTCTCCTTCTTTGTTGTTGGTGTAATATTCTTGGCGATGATTCCCCTCAAGATACGGTTCTCCTCCTCGAGCTTATTGACTTGCTGCTTGAGGTCCATTATTTCCTTGCGAAGCTTTCCTGTAACGGCTAAAGCTCCTTGCACCCAAGGGTGTTGCATAGCTGCGGGAGAACAAGAGACACTCCTCCTCATATTTTCATAAGAAAGAAATCTAACATTGGAAGGGATAACCGAGTTTGGAATAGCTGAGCTCTGTAGTTCCCCCGTTGTAAACCCATCTCGGAGGCGAGAGGTGACTTCTTGATCTTCCATGGCATCTACCCTCATCAGGTCAGCCTCCATCTCTTCCTCCGTTGTTGGCCCAAGGTGGTCAGCGTCACTGTTTGCCCTTGGTTCCGGTGCCGGGTTAGATACCCGGCTCTCCCCAACTGACTCTTGAGAATACATCTTGCTCTAATCTCCAGTAGCAACAGCTCGAAAAGAAAATAGAGGATATTTGCGTGATACGAGAGTCAAAACCTTCGGGAGTATATATAATGAATTTTTACCGACCAAAATACGTGTTGTACAAGAAAACGGAGTTCGGAGAGCACACGAGGTGCTCACGAGGTAGGGGGGCGCGCCCAGGGGGGTAGGGCGCGCCCTCCACCCTCGTGGAGGCCTCGTGTCCTTCCTGGACTGCCACTTATTTTTCTATTTTTCTAAATATTCCAAAACGGAGAAATATTGCCTTAAAAATTGTTTTGGAGTCGGTTTACTTGCCGTACCACATACTCATTCCTTTTCGGAGCCTAAAACGGGCTGGAAGGTGTCCCTTATGTATTCCTCCAGGGTTACGGTTTCAATAATATTGGTTTCAACATTTATAGGATTAACTGAGATATAGTGTTTGATCCTTTGACCGTTTACCACCTTCGGATTTGTGCCTTCGAAGTTGTTGATTTTTATGGCACCGGAACGATAGGCCTCCTCGATAACGTAGGGACCTTCCCATTTGGAGAGAAGTTTTCCTGCAAAAAATTTTAAACGAGAGTTGTATAGCAATACATAATCACCTACATTAAACTCACGCTTTTGTATTCTTTTGTCATGCCATCTTTTAACTTTTTCTTTAAACAACTTGGCATTTTCATAAGCTTGGGTTCTCCATTCATCAAGGGAGATAATATCAAATAACCTCTTCTTACCGGCAAGTTTGAAATCATAGTTGAGATCAATAGCCCAATATGCCTTATGTTCTAGTTCGAGAGGTAAGTGACATGCTTTTCCATAAACCATTTTATACGGAGACATACCCATAGGATTCTTATATGCAGTTCTATAGGCCCATAATGCGTCGTCTAGTTTTTTGGACCAACTCTTTCTAGACCTATTGACAGTCTTTTGCAAAATTAATTTGAGCTCTCTATTGCTCAATTCTACTTGACCACTAGACTGTGGGTGATAAGGAGATGCTATCCTATGATTAACGTCATATTTAGCAAGCATTTTACGGAAAGCACCATGAATAAAATGTGAACCACCATCAGTCATAAGATATCTAGGGACTCCAAACCTCAGATAAATAACTTCCTTAAGCATTTTAATAGAAGTGTTATGATCAGCACTACTAGTTGGAATAGCTTCTACCCACTTAGTAACGTAATCAACAGCAACTAAAATATGTGTGTATCCATTAGAGGCAGGAAAAGGTCCCATATAATCAAAGCCCCAAACATCTAACAAGTGAATAATTCATAGGCATTTCTTGACGTCTACTAATATTACCAATTCTTTGACATTCATCGCAAGACAAAAAAACTTACGGGCATCCTTGAAGAGAGTAGGCCAATAAAAACCAGATTGCAATACCTTATGTGCAGTTCTATCTCCAGCATGGTGTCCTCCATAAGCTTCAGAGTGACACTTGCGTAGGATCTGTTCCTGTTCATGCTCAGGTACACAACGTCTAATGACACCATCTACTCCTTCTTTATAAAGATGTGGGTCATCCCAAAAGTAATGTCGCAAGTCATAGAAAAACTTTTTCTTTTGTTGGTATGTGAAGCTAGGTGGTATAAATTTAGCGACAATATAATTAGCATAATCAGCATACCATGGAGTGCTACGAGAAGTGCTTATGACATTTAATTGCTCATCAGGGAAGCTATCATCAATAGGTAGTGGGTCATCAAGAACATTCTCTAACCTAGATAAGTTGTCTGCAACGGGGTTCTCAGCTCCCTTTCTATCAACAATATGCAAATCAAATTCTTGTAGCAAGAGAACCCATCTAGTGAATCTAGGTTTTGCATCCTTCTTTTTCATAAGATATTTAATAGCAGCATGATAACTGTGAATAGTTACTTTAGAATCAATAATATAGGGTCTGAATTTATCACAAGCAAATACAACTGCTAAAAGTTCCTTTTCGGTAGTAGCATAATTTCTTTGAGCATTATCTAGAGTCTTACTAGCATAATGGATAACATTTAATTTCTTATCAACTCTTTGCCCTAGAACAACACCTACAGCATAATCATTAGCATCACACATAATTTCAAAGGGTAAATTCCAATCCAGTGGCTGAACAACAGGTGCAAAGACTAATGCTTTCTTAAGTATTTCAAATGCTTCTACACAATCATCATCAAAGACAAATGGTACATCTTTTTGTAATAAATTAGTCAGAGGCCGAGAAATTTTTGCGAAATCCTTAATGAACCTCCTATAAAACCCGGCTTGACCAAGGAAACTTCTTATACCTTTGATGTCCTTGGGACATGACATCTTTTGAATAGCATCAACTTTGGCTTTATCAACTTCAATACCTCTTTCAGAAACTTTGTGTTCCAAGACAATACCTTGATTAACCATAAAGTGGCACTTTTCCCAATTCAAGACAAGATTCGTTTCTTCACATCTCTGTAAAACTCGAGCAAGATTGCTCAAGCAATCATCAAAAGAGGAACCATAGACGGAAAAATCATCCATGAAAACCTCACAATTTTTTTCACAAAAGTCAGAGAATATAGCCATCATGCATCTTTGAAAGGTAGCAGGTGCATTACATAAACCAAAAGGCATACTCTATAAGCAAAAGTACCAAAAGGGCATGTAAAAGTAGTCTTTGATTGATCTTTAGCCGACACAGGTATTTGAGAGAAACCAAAATAACCATCTAAAAAGCAATAATGTGTATGTTTGCATAATCGTTCTAGCATTTGATCAATAAAAGGTAAGGGGTAATGATCCTTCTTAGTAGCTTTATTTCATTTACGGAAATCAATTACCATCCTATAACCTGTGATAATTCTTTGCGGGATCAATTCATCTTTATCATTAGGGACAACAGTAATACCTCCCTTCTTAGGGACACAATGGACAGGACTTACCCACTGACTATCAGCAACGGGATAAATTATACCTGCCTCCAAAAGCTTGAGTATTTCTTTTCTTACCACTTCTTTCATTTTAGGATTCAAACATCGTTGAGGATCACAAACTGGTTTGGCATCCGCTTCTAAATTTATTTTATGTTGACATAGAGTGGGACTAATGCCCTTAAGATCATCAAGTGTATATCTAATAGCGGCACGGTGCTTCTTCAGAGTTTTCAATAATCTTTCTTCTTCATACTCTGAAAGATTAGCACTAATAATAACAGGATATATTTTCTTTTCATCAAGATAAGCATATTTAAGATTATTAGGCAACGGTTTAAGCTCAAACACGGGATCACCCTTGGGTGGAGGAGGATCCCCTAGAATTTCAACAGGCAAATTGTGTTGCAGAATAGGTTCCTGTTTAAAGAATACCTCATCTATTTCCCTTCTTTCATTCATGAACATATCATTTTCATGGTCTAACAAATATTGTTCTAAAGGATCACTAGAAGGTACGGCAATAGAAGCAAGACCAATAATTTCATCCTTACTTGGCGATTCTTCCTCACGATGTTGTTTGCTAAATTTAGAGAAATTAAACTCATGAACCATATCATCCAAACCAATAGTAACCACATTCTTTTTGCAGTCTATCCTAGCATTAACAGTATTCAAGAAGGGTCTACCAAATATAATGGGACAAAAGCTATCTTGTGGAGAACCAAGAACAAGAAAATCAGCGGGATATTTGGTTTTTCCACACAAGACTTCAACATCTCGAACAATTCCCACTGGTGAAATAGTATCTCTATTGGCAAGTTTAATGGTGACATCAATTTCTTCTAATTCAGCAGGTGCAATATCATGCATAATTTCTCTGTATAAGTCAATGGGTATTACACTAGCACTAGCACCCATATCACATAAGCCATGATAACAATGATCTCCTATTTTAACAGAAATAACAGGCACGCCTACCATAGGTCTATGTTTATCTTATCACAAGGTTTAGCAATTCTAGCAGTTTCACCCTGGAATTGAATAACATGCCCATCGATATTATCAGACAAGAAATCTTTAACAATAGCAATATTGGGTTCTACTTTGACTTGCTCAGGAGGTGTATAAGTTCTAATATTGCTTTTACGAACAACAGTTGAAGCTTTAGCATGATCCTTCATTCTAACAGGGAAAGGCGGTTTCTCAACATAAGAAGTGGGAACAATAGGATCATTATAAGTGACAGTCTTTTCTTCAACTTTAATAGGTGCAGCTACTTTTACTTCTATGGGAGGATGATATTTAAACCACTTCTCCTTGGGGAGATCAACATAAGTAGCAAAGGATTCACAGAAAGAAGCTACTATCTCACAGTCAAGTCCATATTTAGTGCTAAACTTACGGAAAATATTGATATCCATAAAAGATTTAACACAATCAAACTTAGGTGTCATACCTGACTCCTTACCTTCGTCGAGGTCCCAATCTTCAGAGTTGCGTTTAATTCTATCCAATAAATTCCATTTAAATTCGATAGTCTTCATCATAAAAGAGCCAGCACAAGAAGTATCGAGCATGGTGCGATTGTTATCAGAAAGCCGAGCATAAAAACTTTGCATAATTACTTCTCTTGAGAGCTCATGATTGGGGCATGAATATAACATTGATTTAAGCCTCCCCCAAGCTTGAGCGATGCTTTCTCCTTCGTGAGGCCAAAAATTATATATATAATTGCGATCACGATGAAGAAGATGCATAGGGTAATACTTTTGATGAAATTGCAATTTCAATCTTTTATAGTTCCATGATCTCATATCATCACATAGCCTATACCATGTCAATGCGTCTCCCTTCAAAGTAAAGGGAAGGCCTTCTTCTTAACAACATCATCGGTTATACCTGCAAGCTTAAATAGTCCAAAAATGTTATCCACATAGCGTAGATGTTCATCAGGATGCCTTGTTCCATCTCCTGTAAAAGTGTTAGCTAGCAGTTTTTCCATCATACCCGAAGGAATCTCAAAAGGAGTTTCATTTTTCATAGGTTTAGTAGGTTGAGTAGTTTGAGGAGCAACTCTTTGCTCTACTGTACGGGGTGAAGATACCCCGAACAAGCCCCTTAGAGAATTACTTTCCATAGTAACAAGTGACAGAAAATTTCAGCACACTAAATAATTTTTTCCTTACAAAATTCCACCTACCAAAGGCGCTTCACTCCCCGGCAACGGCGCCAGAAAAGAGTCTTGATGACCCACAAGTATAGGAGATCTATCGTAATCCTTTCGATAAGTAAGAGTGTCGAACCCAACGAGGAGCAGAAAGAAATGATAAGCGGTTTTCAGCAAGGTATTCTCTGCAAGTACTGAAATAAGTGGTAACAAATAGTTTTGTGATAAGATAAATTGTAATGAGCAACAAGTAACAAAAGTAAATAAAGTGCAGCAAGGTGGCCCAATCCTTATTGTAGCAAAGGACAAGCCTAGACAAACTCTTATAATAGGAAAAGCGCTCCTGAGGACACATGGGAATATCGTCAAGCTAGTTTTCATCACGCTCATATGATTCGCGTTCGGTACTTTGATAATTTGATATGTGGGTGGACCGGTGCTTGGGTACTGCCCTTACTTGGACAAGCATCCCACTTATGATTAACATCTATTGCAAGCATCCGCAACTACAACAAAAGTATTAAGGTAAACCTAACCATAGCATGAAACATATGGATCCAAATCAGCCCCTTACGAAGCAACGCATAAACTAGGGTTTAAGCTTCTGTCACTCTAACAACCCATCATCTACTTATTACTTCCCAATGCCTCCCTCTAGGCCCAAATAGTGGTGAAGTGTTATGTAGTCGACGTTCACATAACACCACTAGAGGCTAGACAACATACATCTCATCAAAATATCGAACGAATACCAAATTCACATGACTACTAATAGCAAGACTTCTCCCTTGTCCTCAGGAACAAACGTAACTACTCACAAAGCATATTCATGTTCATAACCAGAGGGATAATAATGTGCATAAAGGATCTGAACATATGATCTTCCACCAAATAAATTAACTAGCATCAACTACAAGGAGTAATCAACACTACTAGCAACCTACTAGCACCAATCCCGGACTTGGAGACAAGAATTGGATACAAGAGATGAACTAGGGTTTGGAGATGAGATGGTGCTGGTGAAGATGTTGATGGAGATTGCCCTCTCCCGATGAGAGGAGCGTTGGTGATGACGATGGTGATGATTTCCCCCTCTCGGAGGGAAGTGTCCCCGGCAGAACAGCTCTCCCGGAGCCCTAGATTGGTTCCGCCAAGGTTCCGCCTCGTGGCGGCGGAGTCTCGTCCCGAAAGGTTGCCTTCTATTTTTTCCTCATCGAAAGACTTCATATAGGAGAAGATGGGCGTCGGAGAGCCACCA
>NC_057804.1:27591885-27619587 GCF_018294505.1 Triticum aestivum | reverse complement strand
GTGGGCCCCCTGGCCTTCATATTTTGCGACGATTTTTCTTTATTTATTTTAAGATATTCCGTGGAGTTTCAGGACTTTTGAAGTTGCGCAGAATAGGCCTCCAAATTTGCTCCTTTTCCAGCCCAGAATTCCAGCTGCCGGCATTCTCCCTCTTCATGGAAACCCTGTAAAATAAGAGAGAATAGCCATAAGTATTGTGACATAACATGAAATAATAGCCCATAATGCAATAAATATTGATATAAAATCATGATGCAAAATGGACGTATCCAGCGGGACTCCCGCCGGTGCGATCGATGCGAGACCGGAGCTGACCGGCGGTGGCTGCAGCGGCTGCTGCGGCGGAGCATCGGGCGCGGCGGAGGCCGCCAGGAGCGGCGGCTGCCACTTCAGCCAGGGCTGGGCGATGGTGGCGATGGATGGCAGCTGCGGCGGCTGCTGCAGTGGCTCGGCGAGCGCGGCGAAGGCTGCATGGTGCGGCGGCTGCCACGGTAGCCACAGCGGCGCGGGGGCGGCGATGGGCGCTGTATGCGCGGCGGGAGCCGACGCCGGCCACTGTGGGGCGGCGGCGGGCGGCAGCGGTAGCTGCAGTTGGGGCTGCAGCGTCCCAGCGAACGCCGCGAAGGCCCCTGGATGCGGCGAGTACCACGGCAGGGGCGGCGGCGACCCGTAGGGGCTGGCCAGGTATAGCCGGATCCTCTGGACGGCTGTGACGAGGTCGTTGAGGACCCCGGTGATCTCCTCCGGGGTGTAGGCGGCGGCCGGTGGTGGGGTGGAGGGCGCCGACATCTGGGCGGTGGCGGCGCCGGAGGATGCGACCAGCGTCACGGACGGGGAGGGCAGTGGCTCGGTGTAGATGGCTAGCGGCGTGGTGGTGACGGTCGGCAACGGAAGCGATGGGGTGGACGGCGGCGAAAACATGATCGGAACTGAGCTAGCTGATACCAAATTATTATGACGCTGCTAGAAGGAGGGCGCGAGAGGGCCGGCCGGGGGCCTTTCTGCCCACAGCCGGGCAAGAGGGAAGGGATTTCCTTCTTAATTCTTGCTTGATTAGATTGATACATCTCCTCTCTTTATATAGTGAGGTTTACTTGACTCCCAAGCAAGGCTTATTTAACCCCTAAGCAAGCGACCCTTATCTCTAATTAACCCTAAGACTAACTGGCCCATTAGGCCCATTACGTACTCTAACAACGGCCCAAGTCATCCACACCCCATCGGCGACCATCGCATGCGCAGCGAGCTCACAGGAGAAGATCCTGAGGCCAAGCATGGAGTCGACGCGGGACGTGGCTGCGGCGGCCAAGATCGGGAAGCTGCTCCGCGAGCGCCTGCTGTTCAGGGGCACCTGTTGATGCAGCAGCTGGAGACAGAGAGAGAGAGAGAGAGAGAGAGGGGGGAGGCAGATGGAGCAGTTGATGGAACAGGAAGGGGACAACATGGTATCTCAATCAGCATCTGCACTTGTCCTTTTTCTTGTTTCTAATCTCGATTCATTGGTTCGGATGGCAGTAACCCTCGAAACTCGTCTCTCAGGCCACTTCGGTTGTCTTATGATCTTAGTCCTCCGAATTTTCTCTTTTGCTTGTTGGTTTAGTTGTGCCGCATCCCCAAATCTTTTAGCTTGGTTGGTCACAATTGGTGTTTATATCTTCTTATAGGATCTAGCTGGGGATGGCATCCTGCCACAACAACATGGTCCTGCTGGGGACGGTGAAGAAACAGACCCCACGGTCAGTTATCCAAACCATCAGCAGTAAGAAAATATATCCTTTCAGATAGAAAACGTTGCTGATTCTGTTTCTTGCTGCAGCAATACTATGAAAATAGGCTGAATATGCTCGATTCTCTTAGAAGCACGGGCGTCGACCCCTATCCGCACAAGTTTGAGGTCGCGATCTCCATCCCAGACTATGTGACCAAGTACAGCAGCTTGGGTGCTGGCGAACATTTTCTGACTGTCACTGAAAGCTTGGCTGGTATTGGTTGTTTCTGTGTGGAAGTAACTGTAGTTAGCACTGCCAAAGTTTTCTGCTCCCTGAAATGATTTGTTTGTGCCTGCAAGGGAGGGTCATGAGCAAGAGAGTTTCCTCATCCGAACTCTTCTTTTATGATCTCTATGGCGATGGGGTGAAGGTTCAAGTCATGGCTGGGGCCAGGTATCAGTTGCACTGGTTGGATCAAGATGATGAAATTGGCATATAAGATGCACATTTTTCCATTATAATACCCTTTCCTTTTTCATTTTGCTTCCATTACCAAAATATATGAAATGATTTCTAGTCTCTTATCTCTCTGTTAGCTGCTCAGAGGTGGCCGAAACTGAATTCTACAAATGCCACAGTGTTGTGAAGCGGGGAGATATTGTTGGTATAATTGGATACCCAGGTTAGTAAACTTGTGTACTTGTCCAATTTAGCAGTTCCTCCATTGAGGTTTATATCTTTTTTCTGTCTAAAAGCCTGAACAATGTTAGAGAAGTCCCTGAAATTGATTAGACATAAATTATGATAGGTAAAGCAATGTCATCGGGATATATCAAATGATTGCCTTCTAAATAGTACTCCCTCTGTCCCATAATATAAGAGCGTTTTTTACATTACACTAGTGTCAAAAACGTTCTTATATTATGGGACGGAGGGAGTACTTCTACTACTGTATGTTTTATGAAAAAAATGTGTTTGTTGTACTCCCTCGGTCCGAAAAAACTTGTCCCAAGCTTGTCTCTCAAATGGATGTATCTAGCACCAAGTTAGTGCTAGATACATTCATTTGAGGGACAAGCTTTTCCGGACGGAGGGAGTAATAGACACTTAAGACAGAGTATATATATATATATATATATTTATGAAACTATCTCGTGCTTGAACCTTGTACTGCATCGATAATATATATTTTGTTCACTGAAACTATAGTTGATATTAAGGATTGGGAAATGACGTTACTACAAACTGTATAAGATGACTTTCCTTTCAGCTATTTTTTCCTGGGATGGTAATACTTTATTTTGATATGCATATCAGGTAGGAGTAGCAGGGGCGAGCTTAGCATATTTGCCAGAAATTTAATATTGCTCTCCCCGTGCCTCCACATGTTACCCAACCAGAGAACTGGGAGTTGCACTGCTGTTGCTGGCAAGGTAAGATAGGATACTATACTGATATTCCTGATCCATGTTATGATGCCATACTCGTATTACAAGAAATACCTAGAAAGCACAAAAAATTACAGCACCACTGCTGTTGCTGTTGCTGACAAGCATTGAAAATAAACAACCAAACCAGAGCAATCCCTCGGCTAAAGGAAAGGAAGGACAGAGGTACTTTATAGGCAAACAAATCTACTCTAAGAGCTATTTTTAGATATTTCACTGAACATCTATGAATTCATGTTTTTTTAATGATACAACATGTGGCATACAGTGTAGAAAATCATTATTAGCGAAATTGCTCCCATACTTCTCCAGAAGTAGAACGGCGTGAATATGAAGTCGACCAAGGGCGATTTGCACCAATTTAAGTCTGCACACTTCAGAATTTTTGTACCTTCCTTTTCGGGGGAGTACCGTCCTGTCACACCACATCATTTTCAGAATTTAAATTATTTATGAGATAATTTAGATAATATTTAGGATTTGTACATGTTGTCTGATCACACTGTGCATTGTCAGCCTTATAGGTATGTACTCACTAAGACACATAAAAGAGGACAGATAAGACAATGCAGTCCATTTTTACCTGAAAATATTAATGTTGGATCCATCTATCTCAAATTTAACATCTATTGAGCATACTAGTTAGCCTTATAGTGTCCAGTAAGGCAGTAATGCTTTAATATTTCCATATCATCAATTGCTGGGGTGCATACTTCAGTTATCTTGTTCTTGTGATGCCATTTTGAAAATTTTATTTGAACAGTTTGTGTTTCGTCACTCAAGGGTTTATGCCTGTGTTAAATATTGATCAGTTTTAAATGTTAGATCATAATTTCCTAGTTCCAACGATTTATCATCTATTTACAGGAAACTCGCTACCGCCAGAGATATCTCGACCTCATGGTAAACCATCAAGTGAGACATATCTTTAGAACACGATCCAGGGTCATTTCCTTCATCAGAAGGTTCCTCGATGAACGCAACTTTTTGGAGGTGGGTCCTGAACCATTATGCATTCTCATTGAAGTGCTTCTTTAAGAAAATCATTCTCTTATTTGGCTAAATGGTTTCCCATCTTGGGGGTCATTGTCCAGGTCGAGACTCCAATGATGAACTTGATTTCCGGGGGAGCATCTGCAAAACCATTTGTTACACATCACAATGAACTAAACATGGATCTGTACATGAGAATTGCTCCTGAACTCTATCTGAAGCAGTTGGTCGTGGGTGGCTTGGACCGTGTTTATGAGATAGGAAAGCAATTCAGGAATGAAGGGATTGATTTAACTCACAATCCTGAATTTACAACATGTGAATTCTATATGGCTTATGCAGACTACAATGACCTGATGGAGCTGACTGAAACCATTTTGTCGAGTAAGTACTTTTTTTAGCAGTACATAAATTTGGCTCATGTTTACAGCCCATACAGACCGTGCTGAATGTTAGGTGTTGCACTTAGGCTAGCAAGTACTACTCAAGTGATGCATCCATGGACCACTGGAATTAGTTTTCTTTATTTGATTGCATGGATGGGCTAGAAAAGTCGTCATATGAAATGCCTGTCGAATTGTTATGAAATGTTTGTGTATCTAAGTTTTGGTAACTATCACAGGTATGGTGATGGAGCTGACTGGTAGTACCAGGATAAAATACCATGCGAATGGAACTGATAACCCTCCCATAGAGATCGATTTCACACCTCCTTACAGGTAGTAGATATGAATATGGTTTCTGAACATCATGACTGCACCTGTGAAATATGATTTGATATTATCTAAGTTGTTCGCTCACTTGGGTTGCTTCGTGCTTCTATGTTATTGTAGAAGGATAGATATGATGCAAGAACTGAAATCTATCGCTGGGCTTGACATTCCATTAGATTTGTCAAGCGACGAGGCTAACAAATACCTTGCAGCAACATGTGAGAAGTATGGAATCAAATGCTCGCCGCCTCAAACAACAGCACGGTTGCTTGACAAGGTTTCATTCATGTTTCCTGGACACCAGCCTCTGTTGGAACTACTCCCTCCGTACGGAATTACTTGTCACCAAAATGGATGTATCTAGAACTAAAATACATCTAGATACATCCATTTCAATGACGAGTATTTCCGAACGGAGGGAGTACTTGTTAAAACTTGGCTTGTTTAACTTATCTTGCAACTTATGATTTCTCTGTTGAATTTATCATAATCTATTAAGCCAAACATTCCATAACATCTATTGAGCATACTAGTTTCTTCTGTATCAGATTACTGGGCATTTCCTGGAGGCCACGTGTGTGAACCCGACTTTTATCATCAATCATCCAGAGATAATGAGCCCACTGGCCAAATGGCACAGGACTCAGTCAGGACTGACAAAAAGATTTGAGTTATTCATCAACAAGCATGAGGTAAATTCTGCTATTCTGCAACACTATGCGTCAATGCTGCACATTTCCCCCTAATTTCTAAAGCGTAATTCGGTGCTTTTGTTTTTGTAATCCGGTGCTTCTGTATCCTCCTGATAGGTATGCAATGCCTACACCGAGTTGAATGATCCATTGGTGCAAAGACAGCGATTTGAAGAGCAGCTGAGGGTATGTAACCAGAACCCGAAACTTGCTGCTGAAACCTTCTATAGCTTACGTTTCTATAGCCACGTTTTCTGAAAACCTGCGTGCCACTCTGTAAAACCTTGCTCCCGCCCAGAGCCGGCAATCGGGAGACGACGAAGCGATGGCGCTCGATGAGGCGTTCTGCACTGCTCTCGAGTATGGTTTGCCACCAACGGGCGGTTGGGGGATGGGAATTGATCGGATCGCAATGCTTCTGACGGACTCGCAGAACATGAACGTTTGTGCAACACCCCCAACCCCTCTTTGTAGTTCTTTTCTTTTTCACGACACAGCATTTCTCTGCCCAGCGACTTACTGTTTTTTGTGAATTTTCAGGAGGTTCTTCTATTCCCAACGATGAAGCCCCAACTACCTGGGTAGTAGGAAGCCGCTATTTCAACTGAAGAGGGACAACAAACAACAGTATTAATTATATGTACATAATTAAGAAACATGCATGGTTTCACACGAGTGTTGTATCATTGTTGAAGACTGCTACTTGGGAGTGTTTGATATTTGTGGATTTGTGTTTCATCATAACTTGCAAGTCTTGAAGTTTGTTGCACTACCGGTAGTGAGATTTCCCGATGTTCGCCACCGTGTAGCATATCAATGCCTTTCTTTGAACGCGATGGTGAACCCAAAGCCACCATTCACAGGAGATTCTATCGCGCCACTTGCAGCCACCCAGCCTATAAACTTATATGCATACTGCTTAAGGACACGGGAAAGTGATGCTTATTGCTTGTAAGTGGCGAGATTCTTCGCACTGGACCAAGTTTATGATTTGGACTTGGAGTAGATCCATTGGCTATTGAGTTACTCACAGAGACATGGAGTTGTCCATGTTTATGCGCAGACCAAAAATCTGAGCTTGCATAGGCTGGATACACCTTCAAAGCTAGGACACCGGGCTTGTAACACTGATCTCCAATACGGGGAAAAACTTCTCTTTGTGTATGTGGGATCCCATCCTTGGCCTACTTTCTTTCTCATAACCTCTCACATATTTCACTAGGGGTACATCATGAAAAGACAGAGACATCCATACTTCCAGCCAGCACCTCTCGCTTGAGATGTATTATGTTGATCAATACACAAAATTGGTGTTTCATTAGATATGAATGATGTTACTGCAGTGTAGTAATTAAGTAGCATGCTTAAGCAACATAAAAATCTGTTGAACCAGCACAATGCATGGCACAAACATCACAACTAAAACGTGCTTTTGTTATTGCCTCTAACGATTATATCACACTACATCTTCTTCTATCAGAATCTTTCTCACAGGCACCAAGTAAATTTGAGATGCAGATCATTCAAGAACACTAAGGTATTTGAAGTAACAATAATGTGCAAGCCCCCTTGGTGAAGTCCCAATGTTGATGCTACTTGGAACTTACACAGTTCAGCTATTTTATTAAGTTAATTAAGCCTACTTTTTATTGCGTTTATCCCTTTTCTTTGGTAAAAAACCCTGATGGGAAACACATTAGGATTGCAGAGATGAACCATAGTTGAAATGTCGTGGCACTGCAATGGGTGATATATATGAAGTTTACAAATTCTATGTGGTTTATCGTAAATCTATATGCCCCCTTTTGAAATAAAAGTATGATAAGGGGTTTCTTATAATTAATAATGTAAAATAGTACTAGAGCTGGTGAGCGCCTAGGATCCGTTGATGTGGACCCCGTGGGCCGAGACTCGCCACATGAAAGATGGGAGGAGGAGTGTATGCTAGCTAGCTCTTGATTCGTCCACGAGTAGTCACGGGCGTGACAGAAGCTAGCTAGCGAGTGCGGGCTTTTGGCGGGCGACCTTCATGGAGTTGGTTATTTTGACAAAATCGGTAATCACATTTTGAAGTTTCAAAAAATTATGAAAAGAATTCTACACATTCATATGGATGTATTCTACATGTGTATAAAGTCTGACGATGAAATACATTATTATGAGAGCTACACAAAAAAGAGAATTCCTGCATTTCTAATGATGAACAGTGTTTATACTGTTCATCAGCTTCGAATCGTGATTTCGTCTTTTTTGTGTAGCTCTCACTGTAACATACTATCATCTTCAAAAATTGCACACATGTGGAATACATCCATATGAACATGTATGATTTTTGTCAGAATTTTCCGAAACTTCAAAATAGGATTTTTTTTACTTTTTTAAAAAATAATCACCTCCATGGAGGTGGTTATTTTAAAATTTTGATAATCATATTTTGAAGTTTTAAAAATTCTGAAAAAGTTTCTACACATTCATATGAATCGATCTTGTTGAGCAGCGTAGCATATTTCTCAAGCATGAAACCAGAAACTGGCTGGAAAGACGTTGCATCTAGCCGACCGATCTTGTTGAGCAGCGTAGCAGATTTCTTTTGCCGAAAAAACAAATCAATTTCAAGGTTTGAGATTGCTAACCGGATCCTAAAAAATAAATCAGACTGCATGTATTGTGCATGTCTAGTGTCAACAACAACAACAAAAGAAATGACCACATTTATTGTTTGAAATTGGTAGAGCAGAAAAAAGTCCCTTTTAAAACTTTACAGCCCTGAGCAGCCTGGCGCCATGGAAAGGATGACGATGGGTTGGACGAGGATGACGAGTCCTCCGGGGAAGGCCGTTTCCCCAAATTATGCACCATAGATAAACTAGATTGGCCACGACAAGTTTAATTAAACCGCTAGTCTATCCTTAGTGAATGCGAGTGAATGCCTTACATATTACTCCCTCTGTAAAGAAATGTAAGATTGTTAGATCACTATTTTTTTACGGAGGGAGTACATCACAAGTCTTGTCGGGAAAAAAGGGCTACACTTTCTCTTTCCTCCTCCACACAAGAAAAGCTCCCACACTTTTTTTTGAAGGAAAGGCCTTCTGGCAATTTATTCAACTTGGGGAAGAGTTACATCAAAGAGTACACGTGGTAAGAAGGAGGACATCTCATCTATCCACTCTTCACGAATCTTAGAATCATAACAATGGCTAGCTAAGAAATGTGCAACTTTATTTGCCTCTCTAGGACAACGTCGTCTATAGGATATCTCCGGGACACCATGAGCAAGGTGAAAGCAATCTGCAAGTATAGCTGAATAAGGGCTCAGAATTCCAGTCTCCCCGTTGCATGCTTGCACAAGTTCAAGGCAATCTATCTCCACTTGGACATTACGACATCCAACTCCATCAATCAGATGCAGACCCATCTGTAAGGCTCTGGCTTGAGCGGACGGTGCATCAAGTGTGTTATCAATCAACTCCGATACCCCCGCTACAACTTCTCCTCGATGGTTCCGCAAGACCGCCGCCGCAGCTCCGCTTCCATCCTCAAAGAAAGATGCATCAACATTCAGTTTATAGCAGCCTGGAGCTAGGCGTTGCCATCTTACCTCAGGAGTTGTTGTGTTTGGCCGAACTGCATGGTTTATAGTAATAGCTTGGATTGCAAAAGAAGTGCTCGCTGTAGTTTTAACCATCCGACCCTTGACAGCCTTACGACGTTCCCACCATATGTACCATGCTCCCACATCAATGGTTTCTTGGAGCCCGAGTTGTCCCAAGACCGGAGATTTCTTCATCGGAATCCTGAGTAGTTCCCAATACGATCGAACCCGAGCGATCTGTGAGAAGAGTAGAATCAATGAGATCATCTAGCCCCAGGGATTTCCATACTTGTCGCACCCGTGCACATGTGAAGGCGAGATGACGTATGTCTTCCGGCCCTGAATGACAGATCGGCCATTCTGGAGAGACTCTGATGTGTCTATTTCTCAATAAACCAACCCCAGGTATGATTCCATGTAGGGCACGCCATACAAAGATTTTTATCTTGCTCGGAACTTGTAGCTTCCATAGGATCTCCCAAACAGGGTTATGTGATGAAGTTTCTGCTGGCTCTCTCCTCATCCTCGATCCGAACTGGTGTTCCCACTCTATGTAATAAGCTGATCTTACTGAGAAAGAATAACTCTTAGTGAAATGCCACGCCACAAAATCTTCCTGTTGCACTAGTAGAAAATGGGCCATTGTCCCGGTTCAGGCCCATTTAGCCCCGGTTCTGGAACCGGGACTAAAGGGTCGGGACTAAAGGCCAAAACCTTTAGTCCCAGTTCGCTTACGAACTGGGGCTTACGAACTGGGACAGAAGGGGCTTCACGTGGCCGCTGCAGGGCGCCCAGGCAGGAGCACCTTTAGTCCCGGTTGGTGTTTGGTTGGTAACACCAACCGGGACCAAAAGGCATCCACGCGTCAGCATATGGCAGGAGCAGGTTTTTTTTGAAGGGGGGGGGGGTTAGGGGGTTTTGGAGGGTTAATTTAGGGGTTTCATATATTGTGTTAGCTAGCTAATAGAGAGAAGTGATCTCTCTTATCTTCGTACTTGGTCGATGCTAGCTACTATACATATAGAGAGAACTCAACAAGCTAGCTAGTAAGAAAATGAAGGAACCATTAGTTACACAAGATCATCATGAACATATATAGAGAGGAGTGCACCTCTCTTTCTCTAAGAGATTTGTCGAACAACAAGTTTCCGTATATCTATCCGACGCTACTAGCTACATATATACAATATAAGATCTCTTACGATCCCTAACATCTCATGTCTATATCAATTTTCACATGGTATTCTCCGGCTTTACTGATGACGTGGTCAAGAAAAAATCCCGCCAATTCCTCTTGAATTGCTCGTATGCGATCTTGTGGTAGGAGTTCATCCCGCATCTGCTAGATCTAAATTGAAGAAGAGGGTCAATACATGTATATGAATGAAACTCAACACAAATGATGGTAATAAAATAAAATTGTGAATATTTTTGCTTACGCACTTCATATTGTTTTTCAGAGTAGCCCCGCTCACAGGTCGAGTGGCGGATGAACTCGCAAACGTAGTATCCACCAAAATCATTCCCGCCTTCCTGCCACAAGCACTTTACAAGAAATAGAGGTCAACCAAACTGATAAGCAAGCATGCTAAATGGTATTGATGAAACTATCTAGAATCAATGGGAGATGCGCGGAACTAGGTAGTAGTACTTACTTTCGGGTGTGTAAATCGCAGCTCGCTCGGCAGTCCCGAGTAATTACAGTGAACTCTTTCCAAACCCTGTCAGACAAAGAAAATAATTACTTGATATCAGGAAATGAACAAAGTTGCCTATATGGTGCGATAATGATTGATTGAACTTACTTCTGGAGCATTTGAGTCATGTCTGCATAGTCCTTGGGATCTTTTCATCTCGAGTCTAAGACGGTTACTACTCCCTGCTCAAGCTTAATCTCTAGGAGAATAAAGTGGAAGCTGCGCACGCATGCATAACTCATCAATTACATCACTATAACCTTGAGTAATAAGGGAAACCGAGTATGCACAAGACAGTAACACTCACTTGAAGTTGCAAGGAAAGAGTATTTTATCTTTGTTTTGATTTTTGAGCAACGATTGTAGCAAGTTGTCCTCGGATTCTATGACATTCTTTTTAACCGTCCATTCATGTATGATATTTGGGTTAATGAACCCAATGTCATAGATTTGTGCTTTTCTGCATTCGACAATCTTCAATCTGCATAATATAGTGAGGATAATTATATATACACATGCAATGAAAGAGCTGAGCTATATATAGAGACTTAATTAAAAAATTAGTACTTATAAACAGTAGCAAGTCACGAGTGTTTTGTCGAGGGCCTTTTGATTGTATAACTAGAATAACTCGTCAAATTCAACAGAGAACAAACCAGTTCCAACGTGGTCGTGCACCTCTTTAATTCTCATTGTCAAAACATCCTTCCCAGACTCGCTGCAGGTTTTCATGTACCATTGATGGAATCTTCGCATCATCGTTATTAGAGGAGGACTTCCATCTTTGACGAGAGGCTTCCCATACTGGTATCTGAATTTGTTCACCTCCATTGTTTCAAACTCTACATCATCGCCCAGGTAATCACCAGGATTGGTACCGGGCACCATCCCCAGCAGATTAGCGACGATATCGCTAGACACCTTGAGCGGGGGGCATGATTGGTTCGCCTGTTCGCCGAGCTGGGAATTTTTTCCCACTTCTTCATTCTGCTAACCTTTTATCACTGGAGATAGTTCCCGACCGCCGTGCATCTTGATATGTCCTTTGAAGAGCACGGAAATAATTGGAATCCGGCGGAGGCGGTGGTGGTCGCTTTAGGGCATCGATAGTGTGCTTCGCTTTCGCCGGATCTATCATCTCCCTCGGAGGTGGAGGTTTCTTTGCAAAAAATTCCCTCACTTGGGAATCAGAGATCTCCGCGTTTTACTTATCGGTCCTCTCGTATAGTAACTATTCCAGAGGCTTGAGAGATGGACCGTATCTGAATTGCCTCCTGCCTCTGGCTGTACTGCTAGCCGTCAGAGTGGTGGCGTCTCTCTTCCATTGCTTATGAGGCGGAGAAGGAGGCGGAGTGCTCTGACGTGCCGGAGGAACTGGAGCGGCGGCGTTTGTCTTCTGCTGTTGCTGACGAGGCGAAGGAGGAGGCGGACTGCTCGGATGCGCTGGAGGAGGCGAAGGAGGAGGCGGAGTGGCCTCACGCGCCGGAGGAGGCGGAGAAGGAGGCGGAGTGCCCTGATCACTTGCAGGAGGAGGAGGAGGAGGAGTAGGTGGAGTGCCCTGACTCACCGGAGAAGGAGGAGGTGGAGGCGTCCAGTTTGGAAGCTTGATGTACTCCTTCCGTGATGTCTACTACGCAACTTTATTCTTCTAGACTCGTGTTGGGCCTCCAAGCATAGAGTTTTGTAGGACAGTAGCAATTTTCCCTCAAGTGGATGACCTAAGGTTTATCAATCCATGGGAGGCGTAGAATGAAGATGGTCTCTCTCAGACAACCCCGCAACCAAATAATAAAAAGTCTCTTGTGTCCCCAACACACCCAATACAATGGCAAATTGTATAGGTGCACTAGTTCGGCAAATAGATGGTGATAAAAGTGTAATATGGATGGTAGAAATATATTTTTATAATCTGAATAAATAAAAACAGCAAGGTAGCAAATAGTAGCACAAAAAGGTATTGCAATGCTTAGAAACAAGGCCTAGGGTCCGTACTTTCGCTAGTGCAATCTCTCAACAATGCTAATATAATTGGATCATATAACCATCCCTCAAAGTGCGATGAAGAATCACTCCAAAGTTCCTATCTAGCGGAGAACGTAAGAAGAAATTGTTTGTAGGGTACGAGACCACCTCGAAGCTATTCTTTCCGATCGATCTATCCAAGAGTTCGTACTAAAATAACACCAATTTCAGATTCATAATACTCAATTCAACACAAAGAACTTCAAAGAGTGCCCCAAGATTTCTACCGTAGAAACAAAGACAAGAACCTGCATCAACCCCTATGCATAGATTAACCCAATGTCACCTCGGGAATCCGCGAGTTGAGTGCCAAAACACACATCAAGTTAATCAATATGATACCCCATTGTCACCACGAGTATTCATTTGCAAGACATATATCAAGTGCTCTCAAATCCATAAAAGTATTCAATCCGATAAAACGAAATCTCAAAGGGAAAACTCAATTCATCACAAGATAGAGAGGGGAAAACACCATATGATCCGACTATATTAACAAAGTCCGCGATACATCAAGATCGTGACATCTCAAGAACACGAGAGAGAGAGAGAGAGAGAGAGAAAGAGAGAGAGAGAGATTAAACAGATAGCTACTGGTACAAACCCTCGGCCCCGAGGGTGGACTACTCCCTCCTCATCATGGTGGCTGCCAGGATGATGAAGATGGCCACCGGTGATGATCTTCCCCTCCGGCAGGATGCCGGAATGGGGTCTAGATTGGTTTTGGTGGATACAGAGGCTTGCGGTGGTGGAACTTCCGACCTAGGGTTACCCCCAGGGTTTTTGGAATATTTGACGATTTATAGGGCAAAGAGGGGGTGCGGGAGGCTACCGAGGTGGGCACAACCCACCTGGGCGCGCCTGGGCCCCCAGGCGTTCCCTGGTGGGTTGTGCCCCCCTCGGGGCACCCCTAGGTGCTTCTCTGGCCCACTGGATGTCTTCTGGTCCATAAAAACTCCACAAAAAGTTTCGAGATGTTTGGACTCCGTTTGATATTGATTTCATGCGATGTAAAAAACAAGCAAAAAACAACAACTGTCACTGTGCATGGGGTCAATAGGTTAGTCCCAAAAAATGATATAAAGTTGCTATAAAATGATTGTAAAACATCCAAGAATGATAATATAACAACATGAATACTTCATAAATTATAGATACGTTGGAGACGTATCAGCATCCCAAGCTTAATTCCTACTCGTCCTCGAGTAGGTAAATGATAAAAGAAATAATTTATGAAGTGTGAATGCTAGCAAAGTGCATAAGTTTGATCAATGATAATTTCAATCACTTTTACTACCATCATAGTAGCAATTCTTTCTCATAAAACTCATCATGTTAAAGTAGCAACCAATTCGCATGTTAAGGTTCAAACAACGAATTCTCTTGAAACTCAACAACCTATATTCTTGGTCACCAAATAATTGCAAGTCAACTTATTCAACAGAGTCTAAGTAAGAGCTCCACATACTCAACCATCATATACTCTTCTATGATTGCTAACACTCACCGCATACACATGAGCAAAACATTTCAACCGGACACATGTAAAGATAGGGGCTTATAATTTCGCCTCCCAACGTATTCACCTCAAGGGTGATGTCAACAATAATAACTCATGCTACCTGTATCCAACTGGATATATGTGCCTAGATCTTTCCTCACCACATGATGCTTGCCAAAAGAGAAAAATAAAAAGGAACAGAGAGAAAAACTTTGACTCTTGCATGAAAGTAAATACATAAAAGTAAAAGATAGACCCTTCGTAGAGGGAAGCAGAGGTTGCCATGCGCTTATTTGTTTGTATGCTCAACCCCTTAGTGCAAAAGAACGTCACGTTATATTGCCCCTTATGATAGCAACCTTTATTATGCAGTCTGTCGCTTTTATTCTTTGCCATCACAAGTTCGTACAACGCTCAATTTTCTCTTACACTAAATGATCTAACACTTTTATAAGCAATTTTTATTGCCTTATTGCATCAATGACAACTTACTTGAAGGATCTTACTCAATCCTTAATTAGGTAGGTATGGTGGACTCTTGAAAATAAGATTTGGGTTTAAGCGTTTTTGGATGCACAAGTAGTATCTCTACTTGGTGCGGAATTTTTGGCTAGCAAAGATGGGGGGCAAGCACCACATGTTGAAGGATCTATGACAATATAACTTCTATGTGAATATGAACAAACATAAATCATTATGTTGTCTTCCTTGTCCAATGTCAACAATTTTGGCATATAATATTTTGATGGAGGATCACAATCACAAAAGATTTCCAAGATAGTGTATTTGCATGTGAAAGTTCTGTTCTTTCTACTAATCATTCATGAATTGCTTGTATGACCAATATTGTGATTGTCAAGCCTCAAAAGATTTCACTTTCTAAACCCAATGTGAAGTTACCACTAGGTATGATATGAACATATAATTTCAACTTCATGATATTCAATTCATTAAACAATTTACTCATAGGATATAAGTGAAGCACAAGAGTAAATAACAAGCTACTCCAAAAAAGATATAAGTGAAGATCAAGCGAGTAGTTTAGTAAATAGGTAGCTAGTTGTGGACTCTCTATTATTTAAAAACTTTCAGATCTAAGTATATTATTCAAACAGCAAGGAAAACAAAATAAAATGACGTTCCAACAATAGCACACATCATGTGAAGAAGCAAAAACTTAGGCTCAACCGATACTAACGGATAATCGTTAAAGAAGAAAGGTGGGATGCCTACCAGGGCATCCCCAAGATTAGATTCTTGAGACTTATTGGAATATTAACTTGGGATGCCTTGGGAATCCCCAAGCTTGAGCTCTTGTCTTCTTCATTCCTCTCACATCACGGTTTTCCTAAATCTCAAAAACTTCATCCACACAAAACTGAACAAGAACTCGTGAGATAAGTTAGTATAAACCAATGCAAAAACCTTATCATGCTCTACTGTAGCAAATCACTAAAATTATTATTTTACATTGCATACTAATTGCCTCTGCATATTTAATACTCATATCCTTAAATAGAATCAGTAGACAAGCAAACATATGCAAACAATGCAACCATAACAGTAATCTGCCAAAACAATATAGTCTGTAAAGAATGCAAGATTCATCATACTTCCCTAACTCCCAAAATTCTGAACAATTACCACACTTTAGAAAATTTATTATATCTTACTATTCAAAAAGTTTCAACATTTTATCACATTCTGGATTTTCTCGGGAATTTTTGCAACATCGATAAACTTTCTGTTTTGAAACAGCAACATGTAGACTTGCAAAATAAGCATGGTAAAGGCCATCCTTGACATTTTTATTGAAAAGAAAGATATAAAACATTATTATAAATAACAGGAAGCAAATCCTAGCAAAATAAAATGACGCTCCAAGCAAAACTCATATCATGTGACGAGTGAAAGTATAGCTCCAAGTGAGGTTACCGATAATGTTGGAGACGAAAGAGGGGATGCCTTCCGGGGTATCCCCAAGCTTAGTTGCTTGGATCTTCCTTGAATATTTCCTTGGGGTGCCTTGGGAATCCCCAAGCTTAGGGTCTTGTCACTCATTATTCTCCTCATATCGACATCTCACCCAAAACTTGAAAACTTCAATCACACAAAACTTAACGGAACTTCGTGAGATAGGTTAGTATGATAAAGAGCAAAACATTTCACTTTGGTACTGTCAAAGACAAGATTCATAATTTTTTTCACACAATGCCTACTGTAGCATATCATTTCCACAATTTATATTGAGCAATATAAGCCATAGAAACTAGGAAACAAGCAAACTATGCATTGAAAACAGAATCTGTCAAAAACAAAACAGTCTGAAGTAATCTGTACTCCAACCATACTTCTGCTACTCCAAAAATTCTGAAAAATTAGGAAATCTTAGGGAATTTGTATATCTATCACCTGTAAAAAATTCAGATCAAAAGTACGTTCCAGTGAATTTTCAGAATTCCTGGACTAAGCGCAAAAGTTTATGTTTTTGCACAGATTCAAGTCAACTATCATCCACACTATCCCAAAGGCTTTACTTGGCACTTTATTGAAACAAAAGCAATAACACATGATTACTACAGTAGCTTAATCATGTGAACACACAAAAATAGCAGGTAAAAGTGTTGGGTTGTCTCCCAACAAGCGCTTTTCTTTCATGCCTTTAAGCTAGACATGATGAATTCAATGATGCTCGCATAAAAGATAAGAAGTGAAATATAAAGAGAGCATCATGAAGCATAAGTTCCTCTCTCATAATAATTTTAGTATCATCATGAATAGATTCATCAATATAACCATCACATAAAACATTCTTTTCATTATCCACAAGCATAGAAATTTTATTACTCTCCACATAAGAAAATTTCTTCTCATTCACAATGGTGGGAGTATCATACGAAACTTGAATACTAAAAATTGTTTCCACATAAAAAGAGTAATGTTCAGTAAAAGGTTAATCATAACTATGACAAGTTTCATAAATATAATCATCACTACTTTTTATAACATAAGTATCATCACAATCATCATAAGTAGCAACTTTGTTTTCATAATAGATATGAGGCTGCAATCATCATAGCAAATTTGATCATTCAAAGTAGGGGGAATAAAAAGATCATCTTCATTAAGCACATCATCCACAAGCTTGGGACAAACACTAATTGCAACAAATAAATTCTCAAACATGTCATTCTCATCAAACATAGCTTCCCCAAGCTTGTGGCTTGGCATATCATAAGCATAATCACTCTCATCATTAATAGTATGAATAGCACCAATAGTATAACAATTGCTATCATCATAATTTCCCAAGTTGGTGCCAAAAAGATTTCCAAGCTTATAAGAAGTATCATTATCTTCCCAATCATAATCATCACAACAAGCAATAGGCATAACAAAATCATCATCAATAGTGATCTCGGACATTGTGCCATAAGACATAGAAGCAATATCATCATCAAGTGCATCATCTTCCACAATTATTTTTGATTCATTAGGCACAACAATAATAGGAGCAACTTATTTGGGAGAGATACCTTTTTACCTCTATTCTTTCTTCTTTTCTTATTCTTCACCACATCATGTGTGGATTTAATTAATTTTTTCAAGATTCTCATTGATGAGATTGGTTGAATAGTGCTCCTCCTCGTCACCTATTTCATCATGAGAGACAATAGGAGGGAAAGTGGAAATCTTTACCCTTTTATTAGTATTCTTTTTATATTCTATTGGTTTTCCCATCTTTCTATAGTTGGCAATATAAGCATTCTCATTGCAATTTACCATGCAAAACATATAGATATTCTTTTGCTTAGTTTCAATGTCGTCCATGAGAATGAATACTTCAAACCAACTATTTTTATTTGTCAATTCTTCACTCCCCAAAAATAGACAAAGCTCATTATAAAGTTCAAGGGTGATCAAGTTATTCCAATATTTGGACATGACTCGATCATGAAAAAGCACACATTGGAAATTAAGGTGACCAACTTTATTGCAAAGTTCACAAGTAATAGGACAAAGAGAGCATAATTTTGTAGCAAATTCATCTATCATTTTGAGCAAAGAATTGGTTCTATCATGTTTATGCTTCTTACAAAATCTATCTTCCCTATAAGACACTTCTTCACAAACTTTATGCACTCCACAAAAATTGACATGCTTATAAGAAACATTTTATTCATGACTTGTGCAATCATCATTAGCATTTTGGATATTCAAAAAATTCATACTAAAAACATTGCAATCATGCTCATCATTCAAATATTTTGTGCCAAACATTTTACTGACTTCTTCTTCTAACAATTGAGCACAATTTTCCGATCCATCATTTTCAAGACAGATATTATAAAGATGATCAATAATATGATGCAACCTCAGTTCCATTTTTAATGTAGTTTTCTTTTATAAACCAAACTAGTGATAAAATAAGAAACTAAAAGATTTCAGTTGCAAGATCTAAAGGTATACCTTCAAGCACTCACCTCCCCGACAACGGGCCTGTTGGGGATATAACTATTGGTATGACCCACCCAAGAGGGGCCGAGCTATACCTACGATGACTCTTAATATGAAGCCCATGAAGACATTAAAGATAGTAGTTAATGATCCAAGGGCCCAAGGCCCAGGGGCGACTTAGGCCCGTAGATATAAACTGCCATATGTGAAAGACTTGTACTATAAGGCATGTAAAGTAGTCACCGAGCCGGACACATTGTCTATGAGCCGGCCGGGACTCCGTGAAGCTGCTGGGCGTCAACCTGTGTATATAAAGGGATGACCCGGCGGCGGTTTAGGGCAAGAAACAACAGATCGAAAGCTAGGTCAAGCGGATTCGCTCCCTGGTAATCGAGACATAAGCAATACCACCCAAAACTGGATCGTAGGCTTTTACCTTCACCGCAAGGGGCCGAACCAGTATAAACCCTATGTCCTTTGTCCCGTTTAACCCCTTTAAGCTAACCTAGAGGCGTTTGCTCCACGACTAAGTTCTTTCACGAGGACATCTGCCGTGACTATTCCACGACAGTTGGCGCCCACTATGGGGCCAGCACACGGTGGTTTCGAGTTCTTGAAGGGCAGCTTAGAAGGGATCAAGGGATACGCTGTGGGCCAGGTGACCAAGAGTCATCGCGGAAAGCTCTACATCGACGATGCAGGCTGGGGCCTCGAGGCCGGCTCAATCGAGTACGGGTACCGGGTCCCCTTTGGCGGAATTCACGTCTTCATCGGCAAGATCGGTGAGCCGGGCCCTGAGCCGGACATCTGCACCGACATCATCAAGACGGCTCAGCGTGCGAGACCCACCTGCGCTTAGCCCACCATGAAGCGTGCCTTCGTGGGATGCATTCATGGAGGAGAATTTGATGAAGGATCTATGTCTGGCGATGAGACAGCCATCTACTCTGATGGTGAATCGTCCATAGGCGAGACTACTTCGCTGTATCAACTACAAGATGGTAGGCTTGGGGGATATTCCGATGGCGACAGTATTCCGGACCCCTTTGAGCCGCCGAACCGGGTTGGAATCTTCCCGGGACGCAGCTTGTGCAGACTTCCTCAACTATGCCAGCAATGACCTCCGGGTCAGTAGCAGTGATGGCAGCCGGGGCAGGAGGCCCTATGCGCCCGCCGGCTCAAGTTTTGACGGACTTGTTGGATAAGTTGACGGCCTTGTTGACAGCAGAAGTCAACCCAACGAATAGAGATCAACACAACATAGAAGTTACAAAGCCGCGAGAGGAGATAGAGCAGACCAAGGCAGATCTGGTGGCTGAGGATGTCAGGATGTCCGTGAAGCGAGCCGCCCTGGATGCCCAGGTGCAATGGATTCAAGCAGAGGCTTACCGACTTACGATGGATCAGAATGATTCAAAGGAAGTCACGAGGAGGAGGCACTAGTCTCGTCTACCTTCGATTTACGAGGGGAGAAATCTCTTTTGCACGCCAGGAGCGGGGACCAGTAACCCATCGCAGTTAATCCGGGACGCCGCACCTGGGGCTACAACGCCGAGTCAACCACGCGTGACGGAGCCGCCTCGTTTGAACACTGTTCCACCCCAGCACGTGCCAACATCACTGGGTCATTATTCTAACCCATTGGATAATATGATTGCTGCAGCTACCCGATTGGCGGCTCTGCCAGTAGAAGGCAATTCTCCAGCGGCGGTTGAAACACGAAGGGTTAAGGAGCTTCTTCAAATGGCAATGGTACAATAGGAGGCATACTCTTACAGCCAGGACAAGATTCATTCGACCCCTCGTCCAAGCAGGAGCTATAGCAGGCACATGGACTCACCAGCTGTTTCAAGCAATGCTCGGCGTTGTGAGCGGCCACGTGGGCATGATCCAGTAGGTAATGGATCTCAGGATGTGGTCGATCAAGGTAGGACACGTCAAGAAGTGGAGCAGGGGGCTCAGCCGGCGGTTTATCAGCGGCTTCCGGCTTATCCAACGGCTTCTCTGGAGGCAGGCGTGACTGATAACCCACAAGTATAGGGGATCGCAACAGTTTTCGAGGGTAGAGTATTCAACCCAAATTTATTGATTCAACACAAGGGGAGCCAAAGAATATTTTCAAGTATTAGCAGTTGAGTTGTCAATTCAACCACACCTGGATAACTTAGTATCCACAGCAAAGTATTTAGTAGCAAAGTAGTATGATAGTAATGGTAACAGTGGCAAAAGTAATGATAGCAGTTTTGTAGTAATTGTAACAGTAGCAACGGTAAAGTAAATAAGCAAAGCACAATATGTGAAAAGCTCGTAGGCATTGGATCGGTGATGGATAATTGTGTCGGATGCAATTCATCATGTAATAGTTATAACATAGGGTGACACAGAACTAGCTCCAGTTCATCAATGTAATATAGGCATGTATTCCGAATATAGTCATACGTGCTTATGGAAAAGAACTTGCATGGCATCTTTTGTCCTACCCTCCCGTGGCAGCGGGGTCCTAATGGAAACTAAGGGATATTAAGGCCTCCTTTTAATAGAGTACCGGACCAAAGCATTAACACATAGTGAATACATGAACTCCTCAAACTACGGTCATCACCGAGAAGTATCCCGATTATTCTCACTTCAGGGTTGTCGGATCATAACACATAATAGGTGACTATAGACTTGCAAGATAGGATCAAGAACTCACATATATTCATGAAAACATAATAGGTTCAGATCTGAAATCATGGCACTTGGGCCCTAGTGACAAGCATTAAGCATATCAAAGTCATAGCAACATCAATCTCAGAACATAGTGGATACTAGGGATCAAACCCTAACAAAACTAACTTGATTACATGGTAAATCTCATCCAACCCATCACCGTCCAGCAAGCCTACGATGGAATTACTCACACACGGCGGTGAGCATCATGAAATTGGTGATGGAGGATGGTTGATGATGACGACGGCGACAAATCCCCCTCTTCGGAGCCCCAAACGGACTCCATATCAGCCTTCCCGAGAGAGAGTAGGGCTTGGCAGTGGCTCCATGTCGTAAAACGCAATGAAACTTTGTCTCTGAATTTTCTCTCCGCGAAACCGAATATATAGAGTTGGAGTTGAGGTCGGTGGAGCATCAGGGGGTCCACGAGACAGGGGGGCATGCCCAGGGGGAGGGGCGCGCCCCCACCCTCGTGGACAGGGTGTGGGGCCCTGGCCTTGATTCTTTCGCCAGTATTTTTTATATTTTCCAAAAGTTATCTCCGTGGATTTTCAGGTCATTCCGAGAACTTTTACTTTCTGCACAATAAACAACACCATGGCAGTTATGCTGAAAACAACGCCAGTCCGGGTTAATTCCGTTCAAATCATGCAAATTAGAGTCCAAAACAAGGTCAAAAGTGTTTGGAAAAGTAGATACGTTGGAGACGTATCAACTCCCCCAAGCTTAAACATTTGCTTGTCCTGAAGCAATTCAGTTGGCAAACTGAAAGTGATAAAGAAAAACTTTTACAAACTCTATTTGCTCTTGTTGTTGTAAATATGTAAAGCTAGCATTCAAGTTTTCAGCAAAGATTATGAACTAACCATATTCACAATAACACTTAGGTCTCATATTTACTCATATCAATGGCATAATCAGCTAGCGAGAAAATAATAATAAATCTCGGATGACAACACTTTCTCAAAACAATCATAATATGATATAACAAGATGGTATCTCGCTAGCCCTTTCTGAGACTGCAAAACATAAATACAGAGCACCTTTAAAGATCAAAGAGTGACTAAACATTGTAATTCATGGTAAAAGAGATCAAGTCAAGTCATACCCGATATAAACTAATAGTAATGCATGCAAATGACAGTGTGCTCTCCAGCGGGTGCTTTTTAATAAGAGGGTGATGACTCAACATAAAAGTAAATAGATAGGCCCTTCGCAGAGGGAAGCAAGGATTTGTAGAGGTGCCAGAGCTCGATTTTGAAATAGAGAGATAAATAACATTTTGAGCGGAATACTTTCACTGTCAACATAACAACTATGAGATCTCGATATATTCCATGCTACACACATTATAGGTGGTTCCCAAACAGAATGGTAAAATTTATACTCCCCCTCCACCAACAATCATCAATCCATGGCTTGCTCGAAACAACGAGTGCCTCCAACTAGCAACAGTCCTGGGGGAGTTTTGTTTAATTATTTTGATTTATTTTGATCTTTTTGATCATGGGACTGGGCATCCCGGTTACCAACCATTTTATCGTGAATGAGGAGCGGAGTCCACTCCTCTTAAGAATAACCCACCTAGCATGGAAGATACAGATAGCCCTAGTTGAAACATGAGCTGCTCGAGCATACAAAACAGAATTTCATTTGAAGGTTTGGAGTTTGGCACATACAAATTTACTTGGAACGGCAGGTAAATACCGCATATAGGAAGGTATGGTGGACTCATATGGAATAACTTTGGGGTTTATGAAGTTTGGATGCACAAGTAGTATTCCCGCTTAATACAAGTGAAGGCTAGCAAAAGACTGGGAAGCGACCAACTGAGAGAGCGACAACAGTCATGAACATGCATTAAAATTAATCAACACCGAGTGCAAGCATGAGTAGGATATAATCCACCATGAACATAAATATCGTGAAGGCTATGTTGATTTTGTTTCAACTACATGCGTGAACATGTGCCAAGTCGAGTCACTCAATTCATTTAAAGGAGGATACCACCCTATCATACCACATCACAACCATTTTAATAGCATGTTGGCACGCAAGGTAAACCATTATAAGCTCCTAGCTAATTAAGCATGGCATAAGCAACTATAATCTCTAATTGTCATTGCAAACATGTTTATTCATAATAGGCTGAATCAGGAACGATGAACTCGTCATATTTACAAAAACGAGATAGGTCGAGTTCATACCAGCTTCTCTCATCTCAATCAGTCCATCATATATCATCATTATTGCCTTTCACTTGCACGACCGAACGATGTGTATAATAATAATAGTGCACATGCATTGGACTAAGCTGGAATCTGCAAGCATTCAATTGAAGGGAGAAGACAAGGTAATATGGGCTCTTGATTAAATCAACAATCATGCATATGAGAGCCACTAAACATTTTCATTATGGTCTTCTACTCTTGACCCCAAAAGGAAAGAAGGGAAATAAAACTATTTACACGGGAAAGCTCCCAACAAGTAAAAAAAAAGAACGAGAAATCTTTTTGGGTTTTCATTTTAATTACTACTACAAGCATGGAAATTAAACTAACTAATTTTTTTGGGTTTTCTTAAGGTTTTATCTAACACACAATAAGAAAGCAGGAAAAAGAAATTAAACTAGCTTGGATAGTACAATGAAAGAGTATGAGCACCGACACTAGAATGAGTGTGTGAACATGAATGTAAAGTCGGTGAGAAATACGTACTCCCCCAAGCTTAGGCTTTTGGCCTAAGTTGGTCTATGCCCATGGATCGCCTGGCTGATATCCGAAGTTGTAAGTGGGGTCATACTGAGATGCAGCAGCCATTGCCTCCTGCGCTGCGACCTGACGGCGAGCTGCTTTTGTCCTCCTCTCGTACTCATTTGCCTCCTCCCTAGTTATAACATATCTTCTTTTTTCCTGATAATCAAAAAGGGCAGGAGCAGGAAGAGTAATATGGACAGCACGACATCTGTCAAAGATTAGTCGATATTGGAGGAATTGTTCATTCCTCTCAAGAAAATGATGACTAACCATGGCATTATAATCTAAATAAGCGGGAGGCAATTCCGTATCATTTTCATGTATAGGTAAATCAAGATAATTAGCCACATGGGTCGCATAAATTCCTCCAAACAAGTCTCCAGCTAAACCATTATGATGCAACCTATGTGCGACAATTGCCCCCAAGTTGTATTGTTTATCACCTAATACAATACTCTTGAGCACACAAAGATCAGGGACACACATGTGACATGCTTCATCTTTACCATTAATGCATCTACCAATGAAAAGAGCAAAATAATGTATAGCATGAAAATGAATGCTCCCTATGGTAGCTTGCGCTATTTCTCTATATTCTCCCACCGTAATACTAGCAAGGAAGTCTTTATATTCAGATTTACGAGGTTCATCAACACTTCCCCACTACGGAAGTTTACAAGCAGTAGTAAAATCTTCTAGGTCCATAGTATATGATTTATCATAAATATCAAGCAGGACACTTTGAGAATTGCGTGAGGATGTAAATTTAAACCTTCTCACAAATGAATCAGTAAAATATTGGTATTGAGGGCACTTATCTTGCATGAATTCCTCAAGGTCAGCATTACGCACATATGCGTCAAATTCATCACTGATGCCCGCTTTGACCATAAACTGGTCTGACGGTCATTCGCAAGGCCGTACGTTAGCCACCCTTGGTGGTTCATCATCTTGCTCACATATGGCGAGCCTGGGTCCTTTCTTCCTTGAAAAACCACCTTGATATATTTTCCTAAACATATTTCCTTCTCTGCAATATTTCTGAAATTTTTAGTAACTCAAAATAAAAGTGAATCAAAATAAACAAGATTGCTAGCAACTACTCCCACAAGTGCCTAGAGCCTATATCATGCATTATAATTACTTGGGACCTCATAAATTTGACATGCAAGCTCAAGAACAGGATCACTATGCAGCAAAAATTTGCAATGAATAAAACACTAGAACAAAAACTAATTGGATCATTGGAGGAGTCACATACCAAGCAACAATCTCCCAAAGCAGTTTTGTGAATGGACCTTTGAGCAAGGAGATCAAAAATCGCAGCAAAATGAGGTAGAACTCGTGCTTGAGCTGGATTGGGATTTTTTTGGGAGGAAGATGGAGTGTGTGGATGCACGAATAAGTGGAGGGGAGCCACCATGGGCCCACGAGGCAGGGGGCGCGCCCTGTAGGGGTGGGCGCGCCCTGGACCCTCGTTGCCAGGTCCTTGCTCCCCCTGATGTGTTCTCAGTGCCAAATATTCCAGAAAAAATCATATTAAATTGGCATGGCATTTGGAGAACTTTTGTTTTCGGGATATTTTTTTATTGCATAGATGATTCAGAAAACAGACAAAATATACTATTTCTACTTTATTTATTCTAAGTAATAGGAAGTAAAAGAAGGGTACAGAAGGTGGTGCCTTCTAGTTTCATCCATCTCATGATCATCAAAAGGAATCCACTAACAAGGTTGATCAAGTCTTGTTAACAAACTCATTCCGAATAACATGGAACCGGAGAAATTTCGAATTGACACTAGGTTACCTCAACGGGGATATGAACATCCCCATAATAAGAATATCATACTTTTTCTTTGCAGTAGGAAGAGGAAATTCAAAACCTCCAATAATTATTGATGGAATTTTCCCAATAGAGTGCTGTGAACTTGAGGTTGTTTCCTTGGAAAGTGTACCGTATGCTCATTACCATTAACATGAAAGGTGACATTGCCTTTGTTGCAATCAATAACAGCACCTGCAGTATTTAAAAAGGGTCTACCAAGGATAATCGACATACTGTCGTCCTCAGGAATATCAAGAATGACAAAGTCTGTTAAGATAGTAACATTCGCAACAACAACAGGCACGTCCTCACAAATACCGACAGGTATAGCAGTTGATTTATCAACCATTTTCAAGGATATCTCAGTAGGTGTCAACTTACTTAATTCAAGTCTATGGTATAAGGAGAGAGGCATAACACTAACACCGGCTCCAAGATCACATAAAGTAGTTTTAACATAATTTCTTTTAATGGAGCATGGTATAGTGGGTACTCTGGGATCACCAAGTTTCTTAGGTATCCCACCCTTAAAAGTATAGTTAGCAAGCATGGTGGAGATTTAAGCTTCAGGTATCTTTCTTTTATTTGTAATGATATCTTTCATGTATTTAGCATATAAGCATATCGGTTAAGTACATACGTAATAAGATGGGTCTAATCATTTCAGCAAAGCGCTCAAAATCCTCATCATCCTTTGTTTTGGATGGTTTAGGAGGAAAGGGCATGGGTTTCTGAACCCATGGTTCTCTTTCTTTACCGTGCTTCCTAGAAACAAAGTCTCTTTTATCATAACATTGATTCTTTGATTGTGGGTTATCAAGATCAACAGCAGGTTCAATCTCTACGTCCTTATTATTGCTAGGTTGAACATCAGCATGAACATTATCATTAATATTATCACTAGGTTCATGTTCATCACCTGATTGTGTTTTAGCATCAGGGATAGAAATATCATTGGGATTCTTAGGTGTGTCTACAATAGGTTCACTAGAAGCATGCAAAGTCCTATCATTTTTATTTTTCTTCTTTTTAGGAGGACTTGGTGCATCTAAATTATTTCTCCGAGAATCCTGCTCGATTCTCTTAGGGTGGCCTTCAGGATACAAAGGTTCCTGAGTCATTCTACCAGTTCTGGTAGCCACTCTAACAGCAAAATCATGTTTATTATTTAATTCATCAAGCAAATCACTTTGAGCTTTCAGTACTTGCTCTGCTTGAGTGGTAACCATAGAAGCATATTTGCTAATGAGTTTAAGTTCACCTTTAACTCTAGCCATATAATCACTCAAGTGTTCTATCATGAAAGCATTACTCTTTAATTATCTTCCAACATAAGCATTAAAAATTTCTTGCCTAGCCATAAAGCCATCAAATTCATCCAAACATTGGCTATGAAATTTAGTAGACAGGATTTCAACTTTATCATATCTATAGAGAGAATTTACCTTTACTACTTGTGTCGGGTTATCAAGACAATGTGTTTCTTCAACAGGCGGTATATTAAGACCATGTATTTCTTCAATATGAGGTAAATTCTTAACATCTTCAGCTTTAATACCTTTTTCTTTCATTGATTTCTT